>NW_019524906.1:0-1967 GCF_002814215.2 Seriola lalandi dorsalis | reverse complement strand
TAATTTCCATGTTCAACATCTTAGTTTAGCACATGCTAACATTTCTAAATACAGAGTACAACTGAGGCTGATGGGAATGTTTTGCTGGTATCTGGTCATAAACCAAAGAATTGGCAAAAGTTTTGATGTGATGGTGCCAGAGAAAAAGTTAAGGGATCACCAAAGTTATTACAATTCAGTCTCATAGTAACATTAACGTCTGCACCAAATTTCATGAAAATACATCTAGTTGTTGTTGAGACATTTTAGTCAGACCCACAGATGTGAACCTAATGGAGGCACTTGAGGAAAAGTCATAGGATCACTAAAATCATTAAGAATTCAAAATCATGCGGGAACCACAAATATCTGTATTAAACACTGTCCTGCTCGTGGCGCTAGAGAAGTCAAGGCATCAGCACAAGTCTAGGATTTATCCTCTGGGCACCATTTATATTTACATATCAATTCATACCATAACAGTTGTTGGGATATTTCTGTCTGGACCAAAGAGGTGAACTGAATGAGCATCTCCTTCTAAAATGCAAATCTCATGAGAAAAAAAAAAATATTCACGCTGGGTATTCTGAACATCTTGGACATTTTCACCACTATTTTTGATGTAAAATCAGGAATCAGAAAGCCATCGTTCTCATTGTGTTGTCAGTTAAGTGCTGATACCTTGGCTGTTCCCATGACTTCAACAGAGAGAGTGATTTGCTTTTTTCTATAAAAGAGTCAGGCTGGGATTACATAAAGAGACAGAAGACACTGAGACAGTCTAAAGCCACAGAGGAACTGTGGCAAATTGTCTAAGATGCTGAAAAAACCCACCTGCCAAGTACCTTTTAAAAACTGCTCAAGTGTACCAAGGAGAACGGATCCTCTTTAAAAGGCCAAGGGTAGTCACAACAAATACTGATTTGATTTAGTTTTTTCTGTTTACTGCACTTTGTTTGAAGTTGATTGATTATTAAAAAAAAAAACTACAGCATTATTTGTGAAATCCTCACTTTACTTTTAGAGCCTAATACTCATACACAGTGCTGTATGTCATCCCATGAAACTGCATCCATATCATAAGCATCTACATCCGTTTCCTATGGGTTTTCCCACTTGAGGCTGACTAGGTCTTTAAAGGTACATGTTCTATTGTTGTATACTGGGGCACATTCTTTCTCTTACTTGCATTTTAGAGCTTTTGACTTACCATCCTGATGAGTTACAGAGAAAACATTAAGAGGAGGAGTGGTGCGTAACTCTGCAAACTGTATGAACAGAATTAGCTGCAACTGTTGACACAGAGAGAACTCCATTGACCTTGACCTCCTCAGCACACTTAACATAGGCACTGATGCTGACTGCAATTTGGCACTTACCCAGTGACCTCCAGATAAAAGAGACAGAAGTCGTCTTCCGCTCCAGTTACAGGCCCAAATCCGGAGCCAATTTCCTGTTAACTGATAACCTTTCCATTATCTACAATCAGGGAGGTCAGAATGGGAGGGAGGTGTTAAACTGAATTGACTCAACTCACTTCTCGTAAAACGCATTTACAGTTAGGGTGTAATGATAGGCATTTTTCGTAAGAAACATTAGACGTGTCTATGCCCAAACCTTAATCAATCTGTCTCATAATGAGGCCTTCGCCATAAACTTTACAATCTCATAGATAATAGCCCACTAAATAACATTTTCTGTATTTGTACAAAATTTAAATACAAAATTTAAATAAATTTATTTTGCATGTTGTGTATTGCTTATGAATTACTAATATTTATACTTGAAAAAAAAATTGATGTATTGAGGAGATAGATTAGATTAACTTTAGCCTGATTACTTCAAAATTAGTCCTTCACCAAAAATATATCTCTCACACAGAGAGGGTCAGACATTCATGGATTTATAGATGGTTATAGATAGATAGATAGATAGATAGATAGATAGATAGATAGATAGATAGATAGATGGATAGATAGATAGATAGA
>NW_019524905.1:1224187-1224758 GCF_002814215.2 Seriola lalandi dorsalis | reverse complement strand
CTATACTATGACGTTTTTTGCCATTTTTATGCTCTACTATAATATGACTTTTTTTGGCATTTTTTTACCTTACTATACTGTGACGTTTTGTGCCTGACTATACTATGACGTTTTTTGCCATTTTTATGCTCTACTATAATATGTATTTTTTTGGCATTTTTATGCCTTACTATACTGTGACGTTTTGTGCCTGACTATACTATGACGTTTTTTGCCATTTTTATGCTCTACTAGAATTTGACTTTTTTTGGCATTTTTATGCCTTACTATACTGTGACGTTTTGTGCCTGACTATACTATGACGTTTTTTTTGTCAGTTTTATGCCTTACTATACTATGACATTTTTTGAAATTTTATGCCATACTATACTATGACTTTTTTTGCCATTTTTATGCCATACTATACTATGACGTTTTGTGCCATTTTTATGCCTTATTATACTATGACATTTTTTGACATTTTTATGCCTTACTATAATATGACTTTTTTTGGCATTTTTTTGCCTTACTATACTGTGACGTTTTGTGCCTGACTATACTATGACGTTTTTTGCCATTTTTATGCTCTACT
>NW_019524905.1:1223092-1224141 GCF_002814215.2 Seriola lalandi dorsalis | reverse complement strand
TGGCATTTTTATGCCTTACTATACTGTGACGTTTTGTGCCTGACTATACTATGACGTTTTTTGCCATTTTTATGCTCTACTAGAATATGACTTTTTTTTTGCATTTTTATGCCTTACTATACTGTGACGTTTTTTGAAATTTTATGGCATACTATACTATGAAGTTTTTTGACATTTTCACGCAATAGTACACAATGATGTTTTTTGGCATTTTTATGCCTTACTATACTGTGACGTTTTGTGCCTGACTATACTATGACGTTTTTTGCCATTTTTATGCTCTTCTAGAATATGACTTTTTTTTGGCATTTTTATGCCTTACTATACTGTGACGTTTTTTGAAATTTTATGGCATACTATACTATGACCTTTTTTGACATTTTCACGCAATAGTACACAATGAAGTTTTTTGGCATTTTTATGCCTTACTATACTATGACGTTTTTTGAAATTTTCACACAATAGTACACAATAATGTTTTTTCCCATTTTTATGACTTAATATACTATGACATTTTTTTAAATTTTATGCCATACTATACTATGACGTTTTTTGCCATTTTTATGGCATACTATAATATGTATTTTTTTGGCATTTTTATGCCATACTATACTATGACGTTTTTTGCCATTTTTATACCTTATTATACTATGACATTTTTTGACATTTTTATGCTCTACTATAATATGACTTTTTTTTGGCATTTTTTTGCCTTACTATACTGTGACGTTTTGTGCCTGAATATACTATGACGTTTTTTGCCATTTTTATGCTCTACTAGAATATGACTTTTTTTTGGCATTTTTATGCCTTACTATACTGTGACGTTTTGTGCCTGACTATACTATGACGTTTTTTGCCATTTTATGGCATACTATACTATGACGTTTTTTGAAATTTTCACACAATAGTACACAATGATGTTTTTTCCCATTTTTATGACTTAATATACTATGACATTTTTTGAAATTTTATACCATACTATACTATGACGTTTTTTGCCATTTTTATGGCATACTATAATATGTATTTTTTTGGCATTTTTATTC
>NW_019524905.1:1215308-1219276 GCF_002814215.2 Seriola lalandi dorsalis | reverse complement strand
AATTCCAATGCATTTCTAATGCATTATTTATTCCCAGTTTTTTGGGAATAACTTTGGGAAAAATTGGAATTTTAACACCAAAAGTCATAGCACCCCTTTCGGGATCAAGACGCACGTTTTGATGTATATATTACCGGGGTCTTCTCAAAGCTGCGGGACAAGTTACGCGCCGAAATTTGGCGGAAGAATAATAAACCCGAAACAGAATATTAATAGATGCCTCGGGGCGGATCCCCGAGGCACTCCTCTCAGCTATTCTAGCTGTAGAGGAGTGCCTCGGAGCTGAGCACCCGTGGCACTAATAAACTGTGTAGCAGACCGATACTTCCGGTGAAATATCTGAGAGAAACCTTTCCCTTACAAGTGCACTTACACATTGCCACAACTATTTACAGGATCTTCCTGTGGAAAAACATTCCAAGGTGTCTTATATATCATAGTTTACTCAAAGTGATATTGATAATATTGATATAAACATAAGATATGAACATATTCGCACTTCCGGTGAGAAGGTTCAAAATAAAATTTACGAAGTCGACATAGGTCCTCCCAAAAATAGTAAAATACTTTAGCTTGAAACAACCAGTGATGCCTAAACCTCAATTTGGTATTAATTAATTCATTGTCTTTACATATCATATAGTTTTATGCTATCTTCCTCTTTTAACTGTGCACACAGTCTACTTTTGTAATTCTTTCTGCGACCACTTGAGGGCAGGAAATACACATGATTTTAAACCACATCACAGCCATTCAGAGCAAAGGCAGACAGAATAAACACTTCTGGTGTCCAGTTTCAAAGTAAAAAGATTATAATTCTAAGATTATCTCCACCCCAATTTACTGGATAAGGACAAGATCATTCACCACGATAGCACAGGGATGTTGTTGCTGTATTAAAATTAATTTGTTGTCAGATGGTTCTAGATAAAAGACAAGATACACCTCTATAATATGTACAATGACAGTAATGACCTTGACAAAAGTGTAGTGCAAAGTGTTTTGAAAGACTATAGAAGCCATGGGCCTAGCCACTTATTTCTGAATGAAGTTTGGCAATGTCATTAAATTTTCAATGTTCATAATACTAATTAACTGTTGGGGTATATGGATGATAAAAATACTGCATTTAGGCTAACTGAACAAAATATCAATATAACCTAACTATGATTTTATATACTGAATATACTGTAGATTACAGGCTATTGTTTACTAGTATTTTAATATCGGCATTACACAGAAAAATTAATGCCCTCTAGGCTGTATTCTGGAGAACTGATTTGTTTTGACATAATTTCTCATATAGGATAATATTCCTTTATATTACTTACATACGTTCTTTAGAGTCTATTCTACTACTACACATCTCTGCACTGGAAACAATAATTCAATTTCTCTGGGAATAATTTCAAACATTAAGACCATATTGAATATAGGCTATAAATACCTCTGAGTACACTTTGACATTATTATCATGTTTTATATATATATATATACATATACATATACACACACACATATGTGTGTGTGTGTTTATATGTCTATGTATACTTTTTTTTACATTTTCCATTCCTTCAATCCCATCAATCAAAAATATTTAAAAATATTGTTTTTAGAAAATGATGAAAAATGATTAATAAACAGGTTGATGATATTCTAATACTAGACTGAATCACAGACCTTGTCAGTTGTGTGTGTTAGTGTAAGTGCATTCTTATGAATGAAAAAGGACAATTCCAAGTTGAAAATGATTTTTTATTATTATTCATTTAAATTAACAAACACTGCTATACATATTGCTGTTTTTATTAATTTTGAGTCATTTTTAACAGTTAAAGCATTTGGAAAAGAAGAAATAGTTAGTTGAAAACAGGCGACAGACAGTAGATGACATGTACAGTAGAAGATCTACAGTCAATGGCTTTCCTATGTGTGTCGAGGGGCTTCAGAATATCTCAACATACAGACGTATCAGACTTGCCCACAGTAATGTTTTTGGTTATCATTTCACCTCTTTATGTTGTCAAACAGGATCAAAGATGCCCTGTTGCATCACATGATATTACAGCCAGTGATGCTAAACCCAACATCAGTGAAATATAAACAGCCGACATGGTTTTTCCAAACAAGTAGTAGCAGCTTGTATTGAATTTCAAAGTCTGTTTTCTGCATCCAGCGCAAACAAAAGTCTTCCAACCACAGCTTTTACTCCTCTGATAACAAAAAGGGTTCCAACAAAGATGACACCCCCTTCAACCCCTGACATTATATTCATTAGGAATGTTTGAAGTAAACAAAAAAAAAAAAGGTCCCAAATATCGCTGTTCCTGTGTCCTTCTCAGTGCACGGTATTGAAATCCCTCATCCCTTTAAGATACACACATGTAAAAATAACAACAAAAAAAAAAGGAAAAAAAAAAGAAGTGCTTCATAAAACCTCCAAAATATTACATCTTCTCAAGGTGTCCCCTCTTTCATCTCAGGCCAGCTGTAGAGAGAGTCTTATCCCTTCCTTATAGTCAAAAAGTGAACCGTGTCTGGCCCTTGTTTAAAGCCGACAAGGCGTCCACTAAGTTTCTACTGAGTACCTCCAAGTTGGCATATGTTCATACACCCATAAATCATCTGAGTTGAATTTAAACATCATTTCTTTACTAAAAGTGACAGATTTACAAACACAGTATAAACAGGGTTGACATCATTGGCAGCTGGCGACAGTCTAGACCACAGTGGCTTTTTTCAAATTTGAGCAAAATCCCTCCTTTTAGACAAAGACGGACGAATTACAGGATTACATGTGTCATACAAACCTTTTTGGCTTTTTGAAACCTGACCTGCCCTGAGAGGCGGTGTTGAAAAAAGATAAGACCTTTATTTAGAGAGTGTACGAAACAAAGAAGTGCAGGATCCAGTGGAGGGAGGGTTCCGTTCAAACCTTTATGTCTGAGCTAAAAAGAGAAACCTTTTCTCGATGTGACACAATGAAGTGATGAAGTCTATCGTCCCTACACGTATAGTACCAACTCTGCAACACTTTGGCTCGACCATTCAACAGCCTGCAGTCCTGCAATGCTCTTCACGATGGGGTTTCCACTACACCAGAGAGATATCCCCGACATCAATGTAAATCACATACACTTTGTCATAAACAGGTTGTAAAGTTCAGGTACAGAATCACTGAGGAAAAGCACACCAATACTACTGTAAAGTCAAGCCACTATGGCAAAATAGAAGGTATAGAGTATTGAGGAACTAGTCATTGATTGAAAGTTGGCTCGTATCGTTTGCAACACTGAGGAGTGCTTAAGTCACCCTGTAGGCGACAACTTTGCTTTTCTACAGGCAGATTAAGGAGAGGACGATATCTCAACAAAACACTTTGTAAAATTTAATCAGCACAGTCCATAAATACAATTAAAGAGATGGGAATAACATCAGAAATGTGTACACACTCTCGATAGCAATTCCTGAATCAAGGTCCAAGTTATGAAAGGACAAATCTAAGTGGAAAAAAGAGGAGAGGAAGTCTTTGCTCACTGTCTCTTTCTCTCCTCAGAAAATCCAGTAAAATGCTGACCTCGTTGAGTGATTTATTGATTCGTCTTGGCGGAGTGCAAGTGTCAGCATGGCTTTTTAAACAGATTCAGAAAAATATATTAAGAACGCGATCTCTAGTCTTAGTCACACCAACTCACAATTGCCACATTTAGGCATGTCTTTCTTTCAGAACTGTCTGCCCAGTAAACAAGTTGACACTCGAGTTGAAATGGCGAAGGGATGACACTTTTTAGGATTGGTGCACACACTTTTACAAATAAAAAAATTTACACTGAAGCAGAACAAGAAGAAACACGCAGCGTAGCCCTTGTGGGTCTCCCTGTGTAGGGGGAAACGGCTCACATGGTCAGCTTGGTCTGGACTTTTGAATGTGCTTTTGGGTCTTTAAAAGACACTGGAGGGGTGGGATG
>NW_019524905.1:1197183-1215258 GCF_002814215.2 Seriola lalandi dorsalis | reverse complement strand
GTACTTGCCTTCAGCCACAGTGTTCATTTCTCAGCTGCGCCGAGCCGAGCACCTCGCTCAGAGGGCCAGGAGGGTGGGTGAGTTGAGGGAGTCTGAGGACTGGTCGCCGCTGCTGCTGCTGCGCCGGTGGGCCTTGGAGCAGGACTCAGAGGAGGGCGATGGGCTCTCGGGCTCCAGCATGCTCGGGTAGGTGAATATGAGATTTGGGGCGCTGGGTGTGGCGGCCGGGGTGGACGCTGCCACCACCGGTGTGTTCAGGCTGTCTCCATCTGTGCAGTATATCCCACCGCTGACACCCCCGCCACCCAGGCAGATGGGCTTGATGACGGAGCGCTGAGGCTTGCCCACGTCATCCTCGTTGTCCTCTGGCTCTTGCTTCACCACCACCTGGTTCATCTGAGCCCGGGTGCCCATGTTGGGGCGCATGGTCAGGGGGAGCGGGGTACATTGCTGCTGGTGCTGCTGGTGCTGCTGGTGCTGCTGGTGCTGCTGGTGCTGCTGGTGGCCTGACGACTGGTGGCGATCCTCAATGGGCAGCTTGCACACGGGATTGTGGGCGACCAGCATGAACTCCAGCTTGTCTTTCTCCTTCTGCAGGCTCTCGATCTCCTTCTGCAGGTCGGCTTTCTCCTCCTCCAGCTTCTCAGTCTCCTGTCGATGGAGAAACAAGAAATAAGGGTGACCACTTGAGCTTGAATATGAGCACATTTGTTTTTGTTAACTATATTTGAGGCATTTTCTTTTTTGCAGAGACACAAGAGAGATAAACGAGGAATGATGTGACAAAGGTCTCCAGCCAAAAGCCTTTTGTGGTTGATAAAAACAGATATTGCAACAACATGTTCACTGGTATTCAGTGACAGAAAGCATATGCCCTTCAGCCAAATCAAGGCTTTATAAGGCATGTGATGATCCCAGAGTTTCTCCAGCATTAAGGTCGTCAGATTGTGTGAGTGTTCCTCCAACGTGCCAAAAGAGGGCACTGTTTGTTTGCTCTGGTTTTCTTAAACACAGAAAGTAGCACAAGCAACACATTAAATCAAGAATTTGTCACGGGCCATTTAGACTTACGACGTGTAATCTCGACGCCTCCTGCCTGAATTCTGAGCTTCACATAATGTCTGTGCATTGTTTGCGTCTCACAGATATGGGATCTGCCTCGACACTGTGTCATTAATATGTCACGTAAAAGACAAAGTCTCATAAAAGCTGTTTGTCAGTCACAGACATCAGGCAGATAATGATAAGCTGACTTGCTGTCTGAGAACTTTGACTCATGGGTAAAGGTATGAGGAAGTCGTGCACAAGGAGCCAAGAGAGGAGGTGCCCAGTGAGACACTTATAGGAATGCTATCAGCAAATCAAAGAGGAGCTATTGTAGGAATATTGCTCCATCTTTTCACTGGAAAGCGACACTTCCTTATTTGGAATTTTAAAAAACAGGCATGTGAAGACGGAAAGGCCCCCCCCCCCCCCCCCAAGCATTGGCTGTAGTGTGTGTTTGTATATACATGTGTGTGTGTGTGTGTGTATGTGTGTGTGCAAGCTCTTTGTAGGATTGTGAGACAAGCAATTTGCCCCTTTTACAAAATGTCCTGCATTCATGGAGACAGCTGCCTACAGCAAATTCCATTCCTGGGGGTTTTTAAGGCCTGACAAGCTCAACCTCACTGTAATTCGGCTAATTAGTCCATTTAGATGCCGTTACTGTCTGCCAGGCAGGGCCGCGAGACAGCCCTACCTCTGTCTACAGCTGCCCGAGACAAAAAGCTTTTCATCGGCTGTCATCTTTTCACTCAGACCTTGCACTCAGAGTGAAACCAGTAATGTGAGGTTGTAAATTTAGGTGTGGAGTTCAATCACTCATCAGAAATCTGAAAAACAGGACTCCTGCCAGACTTCTGAGCAACTGTGAGCCCCCGTTCTCTGTGTTAAAATCATTTCTTTTGTTGCTCTTTGGACATTTTGTGATTTTCTACATCAACAATAAGGACGACAAATCTTGCCAAAAGGAAAAAACCCCCCCAAAAAAACAGGAAGCTGGGTGTTTATTAGCTGGAGCTGTTTGCCACATAAGAGGAACAAGATGCTCCAGCACTTACACACTGATTTGCGGTTGTTTTATATGATTACAGCTGATCTGCTCTGCTGTCTCCACTTTTCAGATTTCTACTCACCCCTTGCAGCATCTCGGTGAGCTCGCGTCTACGGTTGCGGCATTTGGCGGCGGCTAACTTATTCCTCTCACGCCTCACCCTCCTCTTTTCCTCTTCCTCCGGGGTGAGCTGAGGGCAAGCAAAGACAGAGCACGGCAGGTAAAATAAGGCGTGTGCACAATCAATATAAAATAAAGAGCGAGAAGATAAACCAGAGCTGGGTGATACTACTGGCTGACTGTGAGCAGAATAACAATCATACAAGAAAAAATAAATTCAGTGATAAATATGTTTATTCAATGATTTCCAATGATAGTAATCAGGTGTTTTGCTTTGCTTTCAGACAGCACTGCAAAAATCTTCTGAGGCAACAAATTCACATAAAATTATACCACGAAAAAAAATTATTTTTTGCCCGACTCTGTCATCTCAGGTTCCTCACCTGTTCATCCCTCTTGCGTCGGCCTCTGGCGTCCCCGATGGAGCGGATGACGCCGGGCCGAGCCAGTGTGTTGTGCCCCAGCAGCCCCGGCCCGTTGGTCAGGTGATGGCCGTACGGGTGGGACCGCGAGTAAGGGTTGGACATAGAGGTGATGACCGTGGGTTGCACCATCCACTGCAGGTCTTGGCTGGTTGTGATTGCATTGATGGTGGGTATGAAGGCACTGTTGGAGCCGGGCATGTCAACCCTGTACTTCTGGAAAGAGAAGGAACAGGAGAAACGTGATGAGAGGAGAGGAGAGGAGAGGAGAGGAGAGGAGAGGGGATGCATCGTGAAAGAACATTTTTCCAGAGAAGTGCATGAGCCCTGCTTCATTTCACACACACACACCATCACCGCCCACCATTATTAAATTCACACTTTTTTCTCACATTTCAAGCATATAGTAATGATTCAGTCCACATAGGCAAAATGTTGCGCATGTAACCCGTAGAGTAGAACAGTGACACATGCTGTGAATCATGTGGGAAAGCCCAAGGTGTCCAGTGCATCTCACTTTACTACAATAACCATGAGACAAAAAACTGAAGTGGGCAAGTATTACACATATCTGGACTGGACCAGGGGTTCAGCTGCACTTTTCAGCCGCCAGCTCGAAAATTATTTGAGGGAATAAACCTTTGTTTGTCTGGAAGATTAATTATTCCACGAGGAATTATTTTAAAATACAAAATCTGATGAGTGGCAGATTTTATTATTTTATTATTGGAATCAACCTTTACTTCCAAAAACATATATGTGATACATTTGCCTGTAGTTTTGAGGGCATTACAAGGCATACTGTGATGCGCAATGGTATGCTGCTGGTCCTGAGACAAGAGCATGACTCCAAGCCTCTCAACTCTTGGCACCAACCTCCAAATAGAAAGACACTCTTTTTCAAATCCTCACATAACCT
This sequence comes from Seriola lalandi dorsalis, assembly GCF_002814215.2. Taxonomy (NCBI): domain Eukaryota; kingdom Metazoa; phylum Chordata; class Actinopteri; order Carangiformes; family Carangidae; genus Seriola; species Seriola lalandi. Next base: position 1,211,702 of record NW_019524905.1, on the reverse strand, counting down.
CACAAGGTAACTGTATAATGATCTACAGTCTACAGGTATGAGTGAATTTGACTCGCATAAAAATCACCAGGATGAGAACCGGTGTCAGATCAGTATTACTTCATGTCTCTGGAGTCCACAAACAGACAGGGCTGCCTTGCCAGTGTGCGTAATTTACGCACGTCCCCATATCCCCGCTATTCCCGACTTTCCGTCGGATATCCTGGCAGTCTATTGGAACTTTGTTTATCTGGTGAGTCATTGTGTATGGGATTTGTTAAGCACATGTGAAACGCAGTCAGTTCCAGTAAGAGGGGAAGCAGCCAGCTGTAACAAGCCAGATAGTTAGACAGAATTATGTGAGCGGAATGTTTTGGAGAGCTTGGTTTGAGTGTGAGAGAGTTAAAATTCCTCATAAGTAAAAACAAGGATTGAATAAATCGTGTGCAATGGATTGTGAAGGACGTAAAGTTTCACACAGTCGTTACACTGAATAAAGGGAAGCCTAAAAGCTAAAACCTCTGATCTGATAAAAAGAAAATCTACTGGCGATTAAAAAAAAGAGAAAAATGCCTTGTTTTGATATGTCTTATTAAACCTAACAAAGAGGTCATGTTCCAGCCCGCTGTAATGGGAAACAGGCAGTCAGTGTGTGATTACAGGGAACCAGAGCAATGATAGATACGAGCCAAAAGTCGTTTACCGTAATGTTGCGTGAGCCTGACGGGGCTTTTCCACAGAACTGCTCTATGCAAGACTTGGGTGCGGGTAAACAACATGCCTCTTCCCGGATTTATGTCCTATTATTTGCGAATGAGGACACGGCATCCTCATAACCTCAAGCTGGCACACCGACAGGACACATCTCACTGAGAATGTATGAAAGCTAAACCCTGCGATAAAATCGAGCAGATGAACTGCATTGATTTGGTATTTTAAGCGCAGCAGCGCGGTTGTTGGCATTTTCTCGGGTAAGGAAGTACAGGCTTTGATAGTCCTGCGCTCCCGGTCTGTGCGCGCTTCCCACTGGACGGAATGTGGCCATGTGCCATGAGCCCCGAGACCCATCTGATCAAATCAGCCTACAATCTGATCCATGATTATTTCTGATAGTCCAATAAGAGAAACATCTGCCACAAATACCAACTTTAACTGAACTCAAATCCCATTCTGCAGCAACACAGGCCTTCTGGATGTCCAGAACGCTTCAACTCCTGACCAGGAAAAATTAGACATTCATTTGTGTATCAAGCAGCACAAGCCTGTTGCATTCTCCGCAACAAGCTTTAGCCTTAGCCAGGTAATTACCAGACTAGCGCAAAGTATACACAGCCCAGAGTATGGTATATATGTGTGTGCTCGAAAGATTTATCGTCCCTATAATGCATGCGCGTAAAAAGCGGCTGCAGTGGGGAGCTACAGACGCACGGATAGGAAAGATGGCAACACTTGACAGAGATCGTGGATCTGAAACTGACATCTGGAAATCACAGGCACCCATTTCGATGCGTCCCCTTCTCCTGCACCGACAGACAGATCGCCTCACATCTGTCAGAGTATAGTCTGTATGTTATGCACTTCTTGTTTTATAACAGGGACCGATTCAAGAATAATTCTTTTTTTTTTTCATGAATTAATATGCGCATGGCTTCGCCCGTATACTATGCGCAGCAACCAGTGCTATAAATTTGGTAGCCTATCTGATCAAAGTAAATCATCAGACTGTGTCCAGATAGCTTGTGACAGAATTCAAATGGTATGAGTCCAAAATACTTCTGCATAGATCTAGTCTTGCATCTGTTCTGAGCCATCGATGTGATCTGTGTCATTGGGTTCATCCGTGTTTTTTTCCCCCAAACGACCTGAAGAATTCCCATTAAAAGTCAATCAAAGCGCAATCCCATGATACCATCAATATATACAATAAAACTAACTGTAATTTCCGTTTAAAGCAGATAAATGTTATTTACATAGATGAAGCCGCGGTGTTTCCTTGTTACCTGGTAGCTTGAGGTAGAGATCGGACTTCCGATCGTGCTGCTGCCGCTTGTGAAGGACTCTGGCTGGGCCGGAGAGGTGCTGCTTCCGCGGGACGAGGTGTCGTAGTTCCCGGAGTAGTCCTGGTACATGATCCAGGAAAGAGTAAGATTTCAGTAGAATGTTTGAGCTCTGAAACCTTTTCTTAAAATTCCTCGCTGATAAAAAAAAAAAAAGCACCAATAGAAAAATCCTCTGACTCGAGACGTTGTTAATTTGGGATATCCAGAAGAGTTGGCAAAAACAAAGTGCAATTAATGCTCCTCTAAACTAAACCTAAAACATCTTACAGATATTGCAACTTGGGGTAAATATTTTAGTGTGTTAGCGTTACTTTTTAAAGGCTGCTTCTTATTGTGCTTGAGCCGCAGGTAAACCTACACTACACTGTTTCAGATCCTCTCAGGTGTGCAAACTTCAACGTTAAGTCAGTAGCACACGTTCAGCAGTCAGATCCAGTGGAGACAAGTGAACCTGTAGTTAGAGAGTGACTCACGCAGGTTAACATTCGCTTTAAAGCCTATAGTCTGTCTAATCTTCTGAATATTTTCCGTCGCCTTGCCTACTTCACACTCTATCTGCGCTCTCTGCTGTTCGCGGAACACTTCGAAGTTTTTTTTTTCTTTTTTTTTTCTTTTCCTTTTTACCACACTACCTAGAGATGACTCACTTCAATGGCACTATGAAGAACTGCAACGGCTTTTCAACACCAACGAAACAGCCTACGTCACGCCTGGGCGTTGCGACTCCATCCAGGGAGGGGTTGTTTCTGGATAAGGTAGTGCAAAAAGAAAGATCCGCTGTGCCCATCCTTCGCCCGGCGGACACCGGGAGAGGGAACCGTGTAACCGAAAAGCGCGGATAAAGTAAAAGTAGCAAAAATGATGTCTCGACAGGTGTATTTTTTCGGTTACGGACGTCAGCGCGTGCTGTGGAGTTCACTATTTGTCTGACTTGCTTCGGTCCATTGACGCATGTTTCCTGAAATGGGCAGTTGCGTCAGAGAGCGCGTGTGGGTTTCCTTGGTAAAGGGAGCGTCAGACACTGGAGGGATTCCCTCCCCTCGCGCACTGCACTCCGGACTCGGAGCTCACAGCGCGGGGGTCCGGTTTACTCATCAGTGATCAGGGAAGCGAAGATATTAAAGCTTTGAACTGAGTGTGGACATGTACTGCACACACACACACACACACACACACACACACACACACACACACACACAGAAAGAGAGAGCGGGAGTTTAGAGCATGTATCAAAATTAATTCTATATCCACATGTGTTCACCTCAACAGCAGAGAGAGGCCACGCGCATGTATCCACGCCGTTATTTGTACTGCCTGAAGATGCGCGAGCTCACCACGCACCGGTTCATCAGCTTCTGTTCCTGTTAATAAAAAGCGCTCAAAATGATTGGACATGCAGCGTTGAGGCTTTGTGTTATTCTGGCGGCAACGCTTAATTGTGTTTAATTTGGACGTGCAGGTGGCGTGGAGGATACGGCAACCAGACACAGCCTGATCCCGCGCTAATGGTCAGATGAATGTGGCCCACTGGTTTGGGTCTCTACACACAACAGTGCAGCGTGGCTGCTTCAAAGGAATCTCAGTGAAATGTGGGCTAATTGTAATTCGGACGCACCTCATAAACAAGGGCACGGCGCCCAGAATATGACACGTTACACGATATGAAATGGCGTATTAAGTATAATCCAATCTGCTATGGTTCCTATTTTAATCTGTATCACCATAACCGGTAATGCTGAGCTCTCCTAAAGCTGTTTGCCGCGCATATCTTTGCCAGAAAGAGTCGCTCCCGTCAAAAAGTTTCAGCTGCAGTCTTCTTCAGTCGGGGGAAGTTGTGTGGAGGGAAAATAATCTGCAGGGGGTTTTCTGAGGTGACCACTCGCCGCGCACCGAGTTTTTTTTTTTTTTGTTGTTGTGCTTGCTCATAACCTGAACACGTCAATTAGACTGTAGGAACTGCAGCCCTCCAATATGTCACCCTTTCCAGAGTTACTGGGTGTCATTTTCGCTGCATTGGGCTGCCTTTTGACCTGCTCAGTGATCTGTAACTGCCTCCACTTCTTTAAAGTCTACTGCTCCGAGCTGCTGGTTTCTCAAAAGGCGCGCAGATGTTCAATAAATCTTTATTTGAATGATATTAATTAATGATTAATGTTTATCATCTGCCAAAGGCACAGCTTTTTGAACGGTAACGGTGTTGCTAAGCGACACAGTTTTTTCTCTTAATTTGCCTGAGGAAATCTAATCTGCCATAGTCCTATAATTAATGCAGTAATATAATTTGAGATGCACCCATCGGCGTCAATTTGGGTAAAGCAAGGTATGGCACTGTGACAGGTTCTGTTCCTATATGAGTCCAATTTTGATCTTTAAGTACATAATGAGATATCAAGCAGAAATTGGGATGCACAACAAACAGCGTTATGTGATGCCTGTCACTCAGACATTATTGCTCCACTTATTAGTTTAATAGATTTTGATGCTAAATTAAAAATTCAGGGACTTTATGAAAAACCGCTGCATGGTGTTTGAACACTGCAGCAGAGGGAACCCATCATCTCCAAACACCCAGGGAAGAGGGTCAAGTCAGGTGACAGACAGGCTCAGTACGTGGGTCAGTGTGCGCACTGAGGCCGGCTGATCCGCACGATGTGCGCCACTGGAGCGTCGGTTTCCTCCATCACACATCATAAGGAACGCTGCATATAGAACATCTCATCCAGCCTGCCGTCCGCACACGCATTATGTTCACTGACATATTCACTGATCTATAAGCAAGAGGCTTACCTGACACTGATACAGGTGCTCGTGACGCAAGAAGGCCGATGCCCCTAATGCTGGCTTCAGGTACCGTTTGCTAAATCCGAATGGGGAGATTATAGCCTAATCAAAGTGCAGGCACCCGTTTAGTCAAGCGATTTTGGATGAAAATATTAGCCTGTATTAAAATTAGTTTGTTTTATAAATAATATTTCCTAAAAGCAGTCTGCTTGGAAACCTTGGATTCAATAGATTTTGCAGGTTTTTCACGAACGTGTGCACACAATGCACTTGGCATCTAAAACATAAATTATTAATTATAATAAACATGTCCTGCCAAACATATAATATCATAGGAAAATACACTTTTTCTGTTGTCGCCACTGGCTGAACATGTGATGTATTATAAAGGTTCACCTCGCTCAGTTATAGACCCACAGTGTTTCTTATAAGACAGCAGAAAGTCAAAGAGACAGGAGTTTGACTATTGATAGCCTGTTATTGTTTAATAGTTCACATGTTCTATGGTATGCAACTCATTTCATGCATTTAAAAAAAAAAAAGTCCACATCACACACTCTGCCAAAATCAGTCCCAGTGGAGGAAAGAAGCAAATTGCATATACACAAGTAACATGAGGTAAAGTACTGTACTTTACTTGAGTCTTTTAATTTTGTGCTACTTCACACCACTACACTTCTAAGGCAAATATCTTACTTTCTACAGTTTTTAAAGTCAGACGCACTGTTACAGATTGGACTGCACATAAAGTCATTAGAACCACCACAGCAGAATGGCATATGGAAAGGTTACAGAGGGGCAGCCAGCATAATAAATAATGGAGAAAAGTACTGTTCAAAATGATCATCTATGTTTATACTCTTTTGCTTTTTATAGGTGAATAAGACAAAGTTAGCCTACATGTTAATTTGGTTAAAGAATATTCTACATTAATTCAATTTTTTTTATTTATTTATTGTTTTATAACAAATGGTGCCACTGTTTTTGCATTTGTTTTGTATATGTTGTTCTGTACAATGTGACCAGGTCAGGAGTGAATGAAAAATCCTAATTAAAAAATTCACCTCTAGCTACAACATTACAGTACTGTTCACATGTGTGGACATCAGCATTCAAAATCCAGCAGTATAATATATAATCATATAACACTGAAGGAGCCGTTATGCTTATTGCAATTACAATGACACTTACTGATTTTATTTACTTTCATTTTGTTATGGAGCATTTGTGTATACTTGTTTTGCCACTGGCTACTCCGTGGCTAGTGTTTGCTGTTATTAGTGCCCATGGATTGAACTGAGCAGTAATTCAGGTGCAGTGTTCTGATAGTAAGAAAAGCCATTTGTTTTTGTGAAGGAAGAAATAGATTCAAATGAACTGCAAACCTACTCAAAGGTGAATTCATAGCATTTACAGTATTACTGAGTCACCTTATAGCTCCATTATTGGCAGGAAAACAGCTCAGTGGAACAGAGAGGAGGAGAGTATTTTCTCTGAACTGAAATGTTTCCTCAAGTCAGCAACTTCAGAATTCACAATGAAATTTTGTTTAATTATTGTCCTGTTTTTTTTTTTTTGCCCTTGCCTTCCCTTTGTTTTCTTCCCTATAGCGTCTCTCACCTGTCATGTTGTAATACCTTAACCTAGATAATAGCTCAACATGATCAGCATGGCTAATCTCATGGCTCAGGTGTTGCAGCAGGACACACGCAGGCACCAAAGTGCTGACTAGGGGGTAGAGAGTGGGTTAAAGAACAATCAGCGTGACTGACAGAGGGATTTGTTGTGGTGATATTGGCCTGTTAACACAGTTATGTTTCATTGTGTTGCATGATGAATGCAACACTGCAAAGAAGCAGCGATGCATGGCTGCAAAGTTCACTGCATGATACAGGAAGCTGCAGTGAGCAACAATTTCTCTTGTCTTTTTCCCACATTGTTGACAATAACATGAAATCTATTGACTCGGTTTCGTCTGACAATGCAGAGGCAAACATGTGCTCCTCTTGTCACAGTATGTTATGTAAATTGGACTTAAATAGAAATCTAATCAGCAGTTTCATCAGGATGCCCACTGTGCAAGAACATAGCTTTAAAAAAGAGGCTGGATGCCAGACTGGCAGACAGCTCCTGTGAATTAAAGTAACCATCCTTCAGTGATTTCATTTACTGGTTGCCTTGGTGACTCTTGTAAAGCAGTGAGGCACAACAGCGCAGAGGATTAATTTGATCGTTCTTGACCTCTAGAGTGTGGGATTGTGGAGAGAAGAATATGAATTCATTGGCTGCATATCCTCGAATAAGGCCAATCACATTCAGGTATGCAAAAAAAAAAAAAACTGCAGCTGCAACATCTTCTTCTCGTTCATATGCAAGCCAGAGAGACTGCATGTAAGACATATACATTTATGGCCTGACAACCCTCTGTGGTGTGGCTTCAGCCAGATCCAATTTGCAAAACCAGTTAATTAACTCTTATGCAAGTATTCAGTGACAGTTGCAGCTGGAAATGGATGAACCCTGGAAATGGAAATGGGCTGATGTGATCTAAAACACTGTACACTGTCTGTATCGAGAGAGAACCTCATTAAAGGGGCACTCCAACAATTTTACACAAGCAGATAATTTCACTCGCTACGAGGACAACTACTCAAACTTAGCTTTGTATAGACTGAGAAAATAACCCTGATGATGTCATCGAGGTCATCTGAGTTTGTGCTTAGACAGTTCACATTTATAACAGAAAACCTGCATTACAAACTGGAGGCACTGGCAAAGATGGCCAAACCAAAGACACTGTAGAACTGCATTATGGGAATTGTAGGATCCAGTGGTTTTTGAAGTTTGACACATATTAGGGTCAAGTTAAGCATCAGGTTGGTCTAAAATATATATCTTGGGCTCTGGCTCATTGATCTTGTCTCCTACAGTTACCAAACTTTATATTCATATATCCCTAAATCATGGAAGTCCCCATATACAGAAACATAATTTTTGGCTTTTCTGTGGTTTAGAAATGTAGGTGCAACACAACAGATCAGTCTCATAAAATCATTAACCATTAACTTGGGTGTTTAATATTTTATAATTAAACTACTAAAACCAAAGGAATAACCTGGTTGTAACACTGTGCTACAGTGTCAGCTAATATCACACTATATAATGTGAATTACAATTACACTACAACGTCTATGAAACTCATGAATAAACCAATTTGATGCAATAGGAGTGCTTCACTTGGTAGAGGATGGACAACAGAAACTATTCATTGAAATAATCAACTCTAAGTATCAACTAATACTGATAATTAAGTATAATTAATGAGCAGCCATGTAATAATCAAGGCACAAATTATGATATGATGAAGTGAGGCTATATTGTATTTGGAGTATAACACCGGAGATACTAGGGTGACAAAGGTGTCTGTGTGTGTGAGTGTGTGTGTGAGTGTGTGTGCAGCCGTACACTGAAGAGACGAAGAGGAGAGAGGGAGAGAGGCTGGGAGAGGTGCGTGTGTGAACATGTAGTGCATATAGTGTCTGTGCTTGGTGCCAACAGGAGTCGGGTTGGGCAACAGGAAGTGGGTGGGTGAGAGAGACAAAGGATGTCCAACTTGAGTGCGCGTCCCAACTGGGCCTTTACCCAGCAAACTCTACCCACTCCAACCAGCACTGGAGTCCCAACGCCGAGGTGCGTGTGAGGAGATTAAGGAGATTAAAACAAAGGGAGTTAGGGGAGGGGCAAACAGAGCTTGCACGATCTATCTACAGAGGTAGCAAACACAGCAGAGATAACAAGCAATGAGGCTGAATTCTGCGTGGATCACAGTGCGCACAAATAAATCACTAATGAATTCAAATAATAGCCCTCTCCTCTACTTAGCTAAGCACACCACTAAGACTAACTGCCCAGGTGCCAGTGTAATGACAGAAGGCTGTTCAGCGCAGCCAGTCATCCTCTGTGGTCAATCAGTCGTCCAAAGGAGTGTAACTTACAGTTCGTCGATGTTTAAGAAATGTGCTGTGACGACCCTCTCTGGGCAGGCCTCTAGCTGCAAGAGCCTGATGGGTGGAGTCTGGTCGTCAGGGAGATTCAGCTCACCTGGTCCGGCTGCACTACATAAGCTGGTGGCAGTCAGCCGGTCTCTCTCTCTCCACTGGCTTCCACCCTGTATCAGTTTTGTTGTGTTTTGTTTGCCTTAAGATGAATTTCCTTTCTAGTTGTGTGAAATAGACATAATTTCCCTTCCCTTCCCTCCTTTGTCCAGCCTTTAGCCAGGTTGTGACAAATTAATTAGTAATTAACCGGTTTAAAGTGAGAGTCACAACCTTGCAAGATGAAAGGAGGGTAAAAACCTCTGCTGTGTTTCTTCCTGCAGGGTAACAGTCTCTCTCTTTATGCACATACGATCCACCACCACAGAGGAAGGATTCCGATTTCATCACGGTTTTAAAGTGGCAGTCTCAAAGATTTCAGGTTGATTTGGCGAAACCTGTAGCTACTGTATTAAAAATACAGTTTAACAGGTCACAGATTTCTGAGGGGCAGCAAAATTATTGACATAAAAAAATTAATTAATAAAAGGCAATAAGAGGCAATCATTCTGTGAGCAACCGTGACCTGATATCATTCTGCACACTGTGTGAGTCTGCAAACAGCAGGGCACAGTGAAAGGAGTTGGTTAACTTGCAGAGAAGTTGGAGATGTGCAACCTGTCCCTGCAGCTCTTTGTTGATGAGCTCACTGTGGCTGCTTCTTCTTCTTCCATTATTACTCATGCAATATTTCAAATTGATCCCCTGAATGAATGTTTTGTTATGAAGATGCATTTTTAATGAACACTAGCATTAAGTGCTAAGCTGACTGATTAACTCCGCAAAGAAACAGTGCAGCACATAACCACAATTTGTCCTATATACACTTAGGTTTTAGCGTGGACTAAACATAAGCCTACAAGATATAAAATGTTTATTAGTGAGCTTCAGAGGTGCTTTCTACCGAGCCAGGCTAACTGTTATCCCGTTTCCAGTCTTTATGCTAAGCTAAGATTGTTGGTTGCTAGCTGTAGCTTCATATGTTTCTTGTCAAGAAAGCGAATGAGCGTATTTCCCCGAATGTTCCTATAATATTCCTATAAGCACTGAAGTAAAGGCAACTGATTGATTGATTGATTGATTGATTGATTGATTGATTGATTGATTGATTGATTGATTGATTGATTGATTCTCCAGATGGAAGTACAAACTGAAGGAAGGTCCTGACCTTCCTTCAGTTCCAGTTCCATTTTCAGTTCCATTTTCTTATGGTAATTATTGATCTTGATGCTGAATATGTGATGTTGCTGAATATTGATTATGTTAAGAGCCTCTGCTTGTCTAAATCTCAGTCAGCTTGTTTAAAAGAAAAGGTGGCAGTTGGAGGAACCACCTACTTTCCCACAGGGCTAAAGTGTGGCAACCTGAAACCCCGCCCACACATCTCCACTGCTGGATGTGAAGCTGAATCTCTTTTTTTTTTTTGTAATGGTAAACAAATACATTTTAAACCATTTGAGACAAACAAATCTTTTTTTTCCTGAATTGTTTGCTGGACCTCAAACTAAAAGAAGAGCAGCAGTGGAATTGCTGTGAGATGGGAATTAGGGGGTGGAAGCATCTTATTAAATGCCATCACATGGCAACCAAATGTTTCCTTGCTTGTTTCCTGCTGCTTGAGGATAAATAAACCGAATGACCTCATCTGACTCGACTTCAGCCACAACTTGTTCTGCTGTCATTATGCAGATCCACTAGCTGGCAAACCTGATATACGTTTTGTCACAGCAGACTGCAGTCGGAGAGAGGTGCTTTATTCTGTAATTTACCAGGAAGCTCCGTTTCATCAAGTGACCACAGGCACACAGCCAAGTGAAGACATGCATAAAAACCTGTATTAAGCATTACAGTACCTTCCAATCAACACACCCGCTCGCACTCTTGACAGTAACTTCACAGGCATTAAGGTATCAGTTCCTGATACAATGGAAGGAAGTGCGTCACAGACATGCTGTACCTCGAGACAAAGAAGAATGGAACGCTGCTCGGGCAAAAACAGCAGAGAGAGAGAGAAGGGGAAATGTTGGAGCATGTGGTGGAAGAAGTGAACAAATAACAGGGTCTGAGAGGAGAAAAGACCACGAGTGGTCGGGGGACTTCTGAGCAGGCAGCGAGCGGTCAAAACAGCCACCTGCGGCTCGCAAATAAACAGGACCCCGGCGTTCCTTCCACTTTTACTGGACTGCTTGTTTTCAGTGGAAGAAAACAGAAGTCCCCCCTCCCCATCACCACCACCACCACCACCACCACCCTACTTACCCGATAATAGAAACGGAGGAAAGGAAAATGTTGGCTGCCTGACAAAAAGTGGGCTTTGTATGTGCGTATTATTTTGTTTTGGTCCTTCTGTGTGTTGTTTTCCTCGTTTTTGGCCCAAAACAGTCAAATCAAATAGAGTTTCTGAGAGACGCATCTCTGTGCAGCCACAGCTCGCACACAATGGACAAGTTTATCTCACTCCGTCAACAAGGTTGTCAGTATAATTTATGAGTATGCTGGTCTGAGACTGTGCAGCTTGGAATGTTAATGGGTTTTGGTTGAGGAACTGAGTTGTCCTGCTGGTGTTTGACCTCAGCTGAAAAACTATCACGTTGCTCTCTGTGGCTGATTATTTCAACCGAGCCAATATGACGTTTAAAGAGGAAGCCGCCTTTAAATCTTTAAGACATAATATGTGAAGTAGTTTTTTTAGTCCTCGAAGATGTTTAACACCTAGCTTTTAACGCTGTTTTGTTCTCGGCACTACACTTCCCAGAACCTGTCAAAGTAAAAGTGTGGGTGGCACTCTGACATCATTTTTCATCAGCTTTTCATTTGATGATGTTTGAGTTTTGTGGTTTTTGATCTGTTGCGCTAACTCACCAACTTAACTACCTATTTCTTCTGGGACTCTGGAAACACAAACACATCACTTCCTGTGAACTGAAAAGATTTTTCCCAGGAAGTGGTAAAAGTGTTTAGAACAAGTCCAAAAATGTTTTTGCACTGCAGGTTGAATCGTGGTGTTACTGTAAAGGCAGCAGACTCACCTTTCTGGGACAAAGGATTTAAGATTCACTGTAGCTACACTGGGAAACTTCACTACAAGTGCTGTTAAATCTTAAAGGAAGATTAGTACTGCTGGTACGTCTTTTAGATGCAATCTTGCATCTCTCAGTGTTAACTTACAGACTTATTCACATACGCCAAAATCTCACTCAGTCTATCACATGCTTCTCTGAGGCTTAACCTCCCTGTAAAATAATCCACATTGTTCCAGGCTGATTTATTTGGGTCCTCGGTGGAAAATCAGATGGGAAGATATCAGTGTTGTAAGTGATTAGCTTTCAGATTGCCCCCCACTGCTGCCTCTGTGATAACTGCTTGACATATTCTGATACCTTAATTACAATGTGAGATTAGTTGACAGAGAGAATCTATTAAAAAATAATAAATAAAAATAATTAAAATGGTCATAATGACAAACAAAGAAAGGTCGGTCTGAACACAAAGCACAGAGGGAGGAGGGGAACAAAATATTCACCGTGCTCCTCAGGAAGTTGGCTCATCATTCCAGCATTTTAAACAATGTAAAATTACAGGCTGTGGCCTGTAATAGACAAGAATCCCAGTATCTACTGTACCTACACACAGCACCACAACAGACCATTTGATGAGCTCATCAGCTGTCTTGCTCTCTTGATGGCTTTGATTTATTTCATTGTTGCGTTGGTGACTGTGGCTCAGGAGGTAGAGCGGGTCGTTAACTAATTAGAAGGTCGGTGGTTCGATCCCCGGCTCCTCCAGGCTGTGTGTCAAAGTATCATTGGGCAAGATACTGAACCCTACTTTGCCTCTGATGGCTGTTCCATCAGTGTATGAACGGGTGAATGTGGCAAACATTGTAAAGTGCTTTGAGAGGTCAGTAAGACTATGTAAGTGCCAGTCCATCTACCATTTGGTTCCATGATAGATATTTATGCTTTTCTGTCAGACATTATCATTTTCGACTTCCTCCATTTTCAGACAAAAGTCATATTTGTCACTTAGGTGTTAAAATGAAGAAGGAAAAGCAAGAAGGTTAAGCACACTCTTAACTGTTGATTCCAGCATCTAAAATACAGTGTGAAAAATGATCCATTTACAACAGACAGGATTAAAAACTGACCAGCACACGTAAAAAAATAAAGACAAAGCCTTCTGATCAGCGGTCGACACGTTCTACCTCCTAAGCTACAGCCACAGGTGTGCTTTGAGCTAAATGCTAATATGACAACAGTGATAATGCTGATTTATCAGGTAACATTCACCAGACTGACCATCGTAGTTTAGCCTGTTAGCATTCTAATAATTTGCCTATTGAAAACATGATGATGGTTAAGGGATCATTCTGTATAACATTTCATAGAAATCCATCCAATAGTTTCCGAAACATGTCAAAAGGGACCATGAATGTCTGTATGACATTTCATGGCAACCCATCCAGTGGTTGCTGAAATATCTTATCACCACACTGCAACACATTCAAGATATTGCAGAGGAGGTGCCCATGAGATTTTTCCCCATGTAGAATGACATTTCAAGTTATTAAAATACAGTTTTTCCAAATGACAGAAATCAATTACTTCAATCATCAAAGGAAAGGAGGTGAAATTGTTGTTTTCCACTCTTTGAGAATCAGTATTTTTTTTTTTCCCCCATCATCAAAGCTGAGATGGAAATGAGCATCCTCAGAACATCTAAATATAACTAAGCCTCTGTGGCGAAGTTCTTTTATATACAATGGAAAACAGGTCAAAAATATTTGAACAAGAAAAAAAAAAGAAAAAGAGAAACTTTGGACACTTTCAAAATAAATGTAATACAATTTCTTCTTTGATGAAAACCTATGACTCAGCTGAATACTGGAACCTGTGTATAATTTTAAACTGCACCAACCTGTGCCTGGTGTTTACCGAACAAGAGTGGCTTCAGGCTGGCGCAGACGTCCATAAGTTTTTGGACACAATATTAATCATTTCTTTTTCCCAGGCCTCTCTTACACGCAAAGTGTGACCTCACATTCTTTGTTAGTTTGGACAGCACTGCGGTGGGCAAGGACTGCAGAACAACACGGCCATAGAGTCAGTGACATTACCGGTGGATTTCTGAAGGGTTGTTTTGAAGCTCGCTGGCATCTTGTCAGTTGTTTGGAGCGAAAAAAGAGAAATTTCAGTGGCAGGGTGGAGCCTGAGTTGAAGCTGAAGTAGGACGAGTAAGCAGCAGTCACTACTGACTGACTATGCAGAGACACCTGTCAATCAAGAGACACACACTGAAACATGCTGCGCCTCTCTTGAAGCCTTAATATCTTAATGAAACAACAAAGTAAAGTCATCAATTGAGAATCTGACATCTTGTGTAAAAAAGTCATTAATCAAACAGAAATATGAAATTGCATGGAAGAAAGGGAAGGAAGGCGGCGGGGAGGGTGGGCGATCTTCTTCCTGGGGTCGACTCCTCCTGTGCGTCCATTCCTTCCGGCTCGATGGAGGCTTAATGTGAGTGTGGAAAAGTGGAAAATTTAATTAGGCTGCCAAGGGGGGTTTGTGTCACTTGGCACGAGCCATCCCCCACCCTCCCCACT
>NW_019524905.1:1165486-1197163 GCF_002814215.2 Seriola lalandi dorsalis | reverse complement strand
CCCTTCCCCCTCCCCCTCCCACCCTCACTCACCCTTTGCTCTTATCTCATTTGTTGCAACACCCCCGGTGTTTGTACCTGTTTTTGTATTTTTACCCACAGTCCTTCAGGACATGACCCACTGGGCTACAGGAACAAATAGAGGTCAGCAGTTTACAGCTGCACAGATGTTGTGAAGTGGCTGAGATCCGACGTGGTGGAGCTGCCACTGAGCACTGATGTGTGGATACACTGAAGCAGTGTGGCCGATGAATGGAGAGAAGGGCAAACACACTGACTGCCATTTCTATTTTGCTGCTTGTGTCACATGTTGACGCTACCACCACAGCAATAATGGTTAATTTTAGATTGTCGCTCATATGTAAGGTTTTGGATGAGGGTTTATATCTAATCACAGTGGTAAAACCCACATGAGACACTGACAAGATATGACACCAGTGTGGAAAAGATATGAGCACAGTGTAGTTACAGCGTTTTTTTTTTTCTTTTGGCTTCAAATTTTAAATTTCAAAGTCTGACGTTTAGCTCAATTTCCTTTAATGTGCCTTAAGTCAGGGTGCTGTCTCAGACATGGTGGGAATTACCTGTTAGCAGACCCAGAGGCAAAAATGTACTGTGCATTGTGTGTGTGCGCTGTCACCTCCAAATTCTATGACATACAATGCACTAAGCTATACAGTACTCCTATACTGAAGTGATACTACCTGGCCCCAATGTGTCAGTTTGTTTTTAGCTATTTGAATATGATTATTTAGTTATATGCATCATGTAAGCTCTTAACATAATCAATCTGAAATTAAAATTTGATACAAAAGGGCGATGAGATTAGCTAATAATGCAGGACCCACCGTAGTTGATATCGTGCCTTACTGGAGCAACGCCCCAGAGAAGTTAGTCACATTACTAAAACCAGTTGAATGATCTCAGCCAGGTTCTCAGGACTGGGTGATTCACACATCCAAATTTAATTCCATTACAACAAGGTCAAGTTTAAACTGCACAATGGCTGAAGGTAAATACCGTAGAGCATCAGAGTTAGATGTAGCTCACATGCCTCCCTAAACATTACTGAGGCTGAAGTCCATGAGGTGCTGATCTACATAGAAAATTTGTGCCGTTCACTCTCATTAGAAAATCTGTGATCCCTAATTGTGAGGTACAAACAGCAGTAAAGTCTTAACCATCAAAGCAGATTATGTTCAGCTGCATAATTAGTGTCCGTTTGTCAAAATGTCATTAGAGGATGGTTAATTTATGAGATTAATTTCATGCAGACCGTGCACAGAAATAACATTCAAACTGCAAGGCAACATGAGGCTAAACTGATGCCCGGGCCGTACCTCATCACGTGGCCGCATCACATCCGCTCAGCCTCAAAAGAAAACTTTCCCTCAACTCGTCAGGAATAAACACGCTCATCCCTTGTGCACTCTTCCAACTTCCAAACGCACGGATATTTATTTTTTTGGATGGGGAGAAAGTGAAGTGAAGGGAAGTTGGAAGGGGTGGTGGTGGTGTTGGTGTTGGTGGTAGTGGCAGTGGTGGTGGTGGTGGAGGGATGAAAGAGTCTTGTCACATTACATGTACCTGTCTGCGCATGTCTTCACTCGCGGCTGTCATCTCACCTGACAGGTCTATCAGTGTCCACGGCTGATCAGAACGCGTCCCTCAGCCTGACAGGCTGAACCGACAGCGCGGCAATCCAGACTGACAGCTCCTCAGGTAGCTGGTGGAGGGATGGAGGGATGGAGGGGAGGAGGAGGAGGAGGAGGAGGAGGAGGAGGAGGAGGAGGAAAAAATGGAGAGGGAGGAATCTGAGGATGAGAGGCAAGAGGAGTAAAACAACACATACACAACAAGAGGAGTAAATTAAGTAAAGTAAGTCAGAAGTCACATCTTTCAGCATGACTGAGCGCTCCGCAATTTGACAGAATCACCTGGTAATGAAGTGATTCTGAGATAATGCTTTATGAATGAGCGATTGTTGCCAAACATTACCTTTAAAACCTCCGTTAAAGCCTCGAATCCCTCTTTCTGCCGAGGAAACACAGGGTGCCAGAGTATTTTTAAGCAAATTGAGTCTCAGCTTTTCACGACAATCAAACACGCTGAACCAAGGCCAAGCGGCTTGCTCAACGGAGGGAGAGCTGAGAGAGAGAAAACACCTGCGGGATGTGTTCCGGTTAACCCATGAAAGGTTTAAATCAAGTGTCTCTGATGATCACACCCAGGGGAAAAAGAGGAGGGGGCCACCACTCCATCACCCCCCCCCCCACACACACACACACACACTTTCCACTCTTCGACAAAAAAAAATCTGTCTTTATCTTGTCAAAAGCCATCGAAAACAAGCCCATCCAGAACGCCTCGACAACACGGGGACGAGACAAAACAGGGAAACCTACAAGCTCCAGAGCGAAGACTCATTTGATCAGCTTAGCTACGCTCTCCTGGCTTCGGAGTGTACGAGGAGTAATTAGCAATTAACAATCAGGGTTTAACTAGATCCAGTTATTATCTGTAAGCAAGAGGGGTGGGGGGGTGGGGGTGGGAGAGAAAAATATCTGCCGCTTTGACTTGGGAGTGCATTAGAATTCCCGTGTTACTCGAGTTTGATAAAAAAGAAGAGTGAGGGACCCGAGCAGTAATTCTCTCATTTTCACGACATCTCTGGGCCATTTTTTTTTTTCAAATTCCCAGATCAAACAGGCTGTAACAAAAGGCCCCAAATCCCCCCTCTGCTCTCCTCCTCCTGCTCTCTCTTTCCAAAATTAGTTAAGCCTCTCAGCTCCATCATCCTCAACATGGCTCGCATCAACAACCCTACGCTGCATCGCAAATGCTGCATAGCCTCTGAAATCCACCCCTCCTCACACACACACACACACACACACACACACACACACTCCTCTTCAGCACCATCCCTCCAAACATGCTGAAGATGTGGGAGGGTTGGGAGGGGGGGAGGGAGGAAAACTCCCCATATGTCACTCTGAATTTGTACTTACAGAAAAAATACAAAGTACCCCACAGTCAGAGTTTGTGATTTCACCCCCCCACCCCCTTTCCTCTTTCACTTGGCCAACTGTCTTTTGTCTTTTCTGGAGGAAGATGTTAAGTCAAAGGGCCGCTGTAAGAAAAATAAAGATGAGAAACAGAATCAGCAGGCGAGGCTGACAGATCGAGCAGATTTGGACGCGGTGACAGGAGAATAAAGTAAACAATGTCGAATGAGGCAGCTGTCCGCCTTTTACCGCTCTCTGACATATTCAGGCCTTTTGGAGACTCCTTGTTTCCCTCTGATTACCTCATCCTTTGCTGCTGCTGCTGCTGCTGCTGCTGCCCCGGCTGTTTACCATCTCAGTTCACGAGGTGATGATTCAGGATTTTCAATCATCTCTCACACACTTTCCCTCCTTTTCTGTTATCATTTTTTCTGTATACACTCCCGGCGTCTGTGCCCGCAACTTTTTGTCCACTTTCGACATACTTTTTCTCCTTCTCCTTCTTCTTTTTCATCTTCTTCAAAAAAAAGTTTCTTGGCGACTGGCCCGACTTCTGAGGTGAAGCGGGGTGAGTGATGCCGAGAGCTAACTCCGGGTTATTGCCCAGGAAGGTGCTCGAGCTTTAAGTGATCCTGTTTCACACACTTGTCAGTTCTCCAGGCTGGCAGGTCCTTACTGCCTCTGAGCTAGCTGCTTATAGGGTTGTCACCAGAGCAGTTAATGTTAATCTAATGCTAATATTCATGTTTGCCGGCTCCCTTGAGCTAAGGACACCTGTTTCTGGTACAGATAGGCCTGTGTTAGCATCAAGTCCGTGCCCTCTATTATATACTCTGTTAGCTTGTGTTAGATTAGCTGTCCCACCACTAACAAGTCAAGTGTTAAGGGTGGAGATGGGATTCTTTTCACCTCAAGTCATGCAAAAAAAAGGTTAAAACAAAGCTAAAACACCACTCAATTGCCCGTTCATCCTCTGAGGGACAATGACCATTACATCTTCAACTGTCCCTCAAATCCAGTCAAAGTCCAGCGAAGCGTGAACTCGGCTGGACCACAAAAAATAGAAAAAAAAAAAAAAAAGACAAAAAAACCAAAAAAAAAAAAAAACACTCATCAATTTAATCATCCCCCGTCCGCAGATTCCAAGCTAATTATTCCAGCCTTTAATTATTCCATCCGACTGCCGTTGAGATCTCTTAAAGACGGCTGGATTAGTGGATTTGGAGTATTAGCTCGGAGGGTTGGCAGACCTCTGCACTGTGATTCAGGGGGCTGAGAAACGCATCTTCAAAAGGTACCTTGAGCAGCACCTTCACAGGATCATTACACTGGATAAATCCATGTTAAGTTGCTTAAGAGCGTGTAAAGGTGAGCCGTGTTCAGGCGCAGACACTTTTGAGGGAGGAGGCTAACTAAATGTGACCTGAGCATTGCAGCTGTGACACAGTTTTAAGCCACTTTGGAGGAGATTGTTTACAAGTTACTTAAAGGGCTTATGTCAACTTGAGTCAACATCAAGGACAGAGGGAAAACTTCAGCATTGAATCCTTTTTTTTTTTTTTTTTTTCCCCAGATTGACAATCCAAGTTGGCACTCTTGACATACTGCAATGTCATGGTCTGCATTCAGGGGAATAATTTAAGATACATTTTGAGCTAACGATTCACTTACTCTTTTTTTCAAATCACCAATTCAGATTCACACACAACGTACGGATGAATCCGCGCTGAGATCCGCCGTTATTCAAAATCAGTTGGTACCTTTGAATGCAAAGTTGTGATGTCTGGAGTTGACTGTCAAGTTTAAACTATTCTTTGCCCGAGCTTGTTAAAGATGCTACCCATCATCCTGCTACCCCTCCTTTGAACTCCTTCCCTCTCAAACATCCCCCCAGCTCTCCAAAATGAGAGCAGCTCGTCCCGCGGCTGACAACATAGATGTTTTGAAAGCAGGTCGGGAAAGGTTAGAGCAAGAAACATGGAGCGGGGCAGTGAAAAAGACAAAAAGAATCTTGCTTTTTAATTATTTTATTAAGAGCCTTGATGCTATTAAATGCCCCAGATACATTCACCCTATAGTTCTCAATTAGACTTGACAGTTGCTGCATTACCAACAATAAATATAGCAAAGGGCTGCGCCTTAGGCCAGGAAGGACCCCTAACTATGACCCTCATATTTAATGATGAAAACAAGCAAGCACACACTCCGCCTCGCTCAAGCACATGCATGTGCACATCCATTCATGGGCATGTGCACACACAAAGTCGTTCTCTCCGTGCTGTGGCTCCATAATATACAAGAACATCAGGGTCCTTCAAAAACACTCTTACCAATTCACATCATCTCTATGGTTTATAAATGTATTATAGTGCAGGGCAGAGAGCCATTTTAAGCTTTATTATGAGAGTAAGAGGGCGACATGTGTGATTTCAAAAAATTGTTTCCCTTAAAAAATGTCCTATAGTGTTTTTGTCTCTTTTTCAGAAATATCAATTTCTGTTTTTAGCCACATTAGCAG
This sequence comes from Seriola lalandi dorsalis, assembly GCF_002814215.2. NCBI lineage: Eukaryota > Metazoa > Chordata > Actinopteri > Carangiformes > Carangidae > Seriola > Seriola lalandi. The sequence continues at coordinate 1,191,641 of NW_019524905.1, read as the reverse complement.
TATGGCTTGTGGATGCCAGTGTCAGTCCATCACTTTGGTTCAGACTCAAATATCTCAACAACTACTGTCTGGATTGCCATTAAATTTCCTGCAGACCTCAGAAGATAAATCCTAATGGCTTTATGGCTTTGGTGATGTCTTAACTTTTCATGTACTGCCACCAGCAGTTCAAAGTTTTCATTTATCTGTTGAAATATCTAATATCTCTCCTGGATGCATGAATGAAAAACCGTTTCCCAAATGACGAATCCTGATGACTCTGATTGCCTGATATTTTTTAAACAGCCTGTTTTTTAAGACATTTTTTTAAAGACATTATCCTTTAATCCTTAGAAATAATGTCATGACAAGCATTTCTATTATTCCGTTACATTTTTCAGAAGCAATTTCCTAATAATACAATGGCCAGTGGTTGTCTGCCTCTGCCTTGAGACTATAAAATATGAACCAATTGTTTGAAATTTTGTTAAAATTTCTGTGTGAAGTCTTGAATAATTGCTAAAAATTATTTTATGAAGTCACCATGACCTTGACCACCAAAATCTAATCAGCTTCTCTTTGAGTCCTCGTGAATGTTTATGACAAATGTGAAGAAGTTCCACTAAGGTGTTACTGACAGTATGGCTCCAGCTGTGGCTGTCGCGGGCGCAGAGGCATATAAATGCACAAAACAATGACACACGGTCAGAGGAGACACACTTCTTCTTTACTGGGTAGAAATTTTGACAAAACATAATTAACTTAAAGTACAGTCAACATGTCAGGAAAAGCTGATGAAGCTTCAAATAGTCATGTCATTTAGTCATAAAGCATACAGCATTTTAACAATTAAAAGGCAAGTTGGAGATGATTTAAACATTGACAGTGGAGCCAAACTTCAGACAATCTGGTGAACGACAGACAAACAGAAGCAATGGTGTTTTGCATCTTCCCTACAGCTCGTTGTGTAGGTAATACAGTTTACATATTGTTTACATATCAACAAATGTCTGTTTCTCACGGCACGGCACCTCTGGATGGATTGTGAGCCCCAGCCTTTGAGATTTAACTGCTTGAAGCCAGGCGCCAATGGCACAACACGATAAAACAGACTGTAGTCTGTACAGGTTGTCAAATTGAGTTCCTGTCAGAGTATGGAGTTTCTTTTCAAAATAAAGGCCCTTTACTGTGCTAGCAATAGTAATAATCTATCATCATTAGGGCTGGTTTTTAGCTGTAGCATGTTGCAGTGCGTCTACGAGGAAATAAAAAGTGAAGTTATTGACTAAGAGGCAACGAATTCAAGGCCAAACAACTTAGTCTGTGTGCAAAAACGCACACTGTCATTCTCACTGTACTGTTCATTTGAGAAAAGTACTGTACCGTCTGTGCATACAGGTACACAATGGCATGCACAAACACACGCTCACGTACACACTCCCACAGGCAACTCTCCAGGCATGTCATTAAGCTAGAGAGCACTAGAGTTTCCCGTTGGCAAAGGCTCCCTCTTGGAATTGAGGGATGAAGCTCTTGAAGTACGCCCTGGGTGGGAGACAGAGAGAGGGAGGTGGGAGGCGGGGGGGGCACGTGAAGAGTGCAGCAAATGAAACATCAAAATGTGACAATAATTGTGTTTCAACCGCTTCAAAGCATCTAACAAATTCCCCAGGTCAGCCCCAGCCACAGTACAGTACGTATCAAAGTGCAGATGAAAGGCAGAGAGTCTTTACTTGTTACAACTACTAATGTACATGAGGCGTGTGCTGTCTCTGTGTGTTAACACTCATGGGTGAAAAACAAGAGGCGACTCAAATACAAGCAAAAAAATCAGGGGGTTAAAAAAAAAAAAAAAAACAATCCACAAGATATTTAGCCACATATTTAGGTGGTGCGTTCAGGTTTGTACGTTAGTGTGTTTGTGTCAAAACAGCGCTTGATATACACTGTTTTTTTTTTTCTCTCCAGTTGATGTGGAGAATGCAAAGCCTGACATGATGGTCACAACTTCCACAATGTTGGTGAAAAACACCACAGTTTCCCTTTAAACAACCTTTGCTGCGCCAAAATTGTTGTAGTCAAATGCAGGAGCTAACGGGGGAATTCAGAGGTTCACAGATTTTTAAGTGGAGAAATTAAGACTGAACAGATTAGTAAATGAATACCCAATCCCATAATCTACAGATTATGTGTTGCCTTCTACAGTCACTCAAATCTTTCAAATATTTACAGCAGTTATTAATCTTTGCCTCGCACTGTGCAAACCACAGATGACGCCTATAGATTTACTTGTATGGGGTCGTGCCAGTTTTTATTTACTGAGGGTGGAAGGAAATCTGTGAATATCAACAAATGGTTTATGTGTAGCATAGCCCACACAGTAAGGTCCTGTTCTGTCATTCTGCATCTAATGCATGTCAAACATCCTATTCATTCTTGGAGTGGCTTTGTTATAAATAGTTTTAATGGGCTCAACGGTCTCGGAAAATTAGAATTATATTTTACTGTATTCAGAAAAGTGAGCCCTAAAACCAGCCGTCAGGACTACTGTAACTTTGTGATGTCACAACAAAATAATTAAAGCAGTCACGGTTCTCAAGCCCCGCCCACCTGGACTCACCATCCAACCTTGCAGGATTTGGTTTCTCTAAGTGTTTACCTGAAAACTGCTATATTTTATTTGATCAGAAAACAGTGAGCCAATCAGAAGAGAGGCTCCTCTCTTCTGATTGGCTCACTGACCTGTTAATACTAAGGCTCCAAAGAGAACTGAGAGAGGAGATGTAAAACTACATCTTCTTATGGATCAACATTTCAAATAAAACAAAGAAGAAGAGGAAAATATGGAGCTTTAAAAACCTATTAAGGTTTAAAAAACTATACAGATTGAATTTTAATGCATCACATTCTACTTACTTTGCCCTCTTGGCCATCTCGTTGCCGTCCCAGCGCGGGCTGTAGGGATACGACTTCTGCACCTGAGAATAAAGCTGGCCACTGTTGGTGAAGTGGTACACAGACTGGAAGGTGAGGGTGGGCTGGTCCCTGGGGAAGTACAGCGGGAGATCCACTACGAGGAGCAGAGGAACAGAGAGAGAGAGAGAGAGAGAGAGCGAGAGAGAAACAGAAAAGGAGGATCATCAGGTAACTGCATCAGATGTGAAACAGAGTGCGAGTGTTTGATGAGTTTCCTACCGTGCACTAGGAAGCAAAAGTCTTTCCACATGAGCAGCAGGGTGAGTTTTGTGAATCCCTCGGCGTCATACTCCACCACCCCCCTGCAACACACACATGTTCATTTCTGCAAAGTGTCACCAGGTCTTATTTTACACTTGCAGCACTTTGTTGTAAAAACACATGATCACTGCAGTGGGGGGTGTGGTCCTCCATAGGAGACTCACATTCCAAAGTGGCTGAGGAAGGCAGCGATGTACTCTCTCCTCTTGTGATAGCCTTGGATGACATACTGCACCTATAGAGGACACAATGGAAGGGATTAAAGGCATGAAAAAAAAAAAAAAACAGCTTTTGAACATATGAAGTGATTTATGATGAGATCTTCTGGCTCCATAATATCTAAAACAAAGTAAGTTGTTTAAGGTTGGGATGTCCAAACAGGCTGCTCTGGTGGGGCTGAAAAAACAAATAACTGCAAAGATTATTCTATGTATATAAATATTGTTTATCCAAATACAGTGTATTCAGAGTATTGTATATTCAAATCTAGACTGTGGCGCACCCAGAACTGAGTTTGCAGTGTGTGAATATGTCCTAAAGGCCTATGGGTTCACCAAGGTGACTGCAGTGGGGTCTGAGTGCAGGCTAGTGTTTATCATGCTGGCTACAGGACACATTATGTAGTGCAGCACGTACGCAAACTTTTTACAGATAAAACCATATGAAACAAAAATTGTGATGAGTCGCTATTGGAAAATGACGGGATGAGCTGGGGATAGCTGGTTAGCATGCTAACTTCAGTAGAGCAGAAGGAGTGAAGTTTTTATGCTGAACTCAAAACGCTTCTTCTACAAGGCTAAGTAAAATGCAGTTAATGCTAATGCTAGCTATGTAGCAATAGCAAAACATACAAATAGCTCCTTTAAGTTAAATATTAAACTTAATTACTCTGGATTGAAATTAATTTGAAATGAACTGAAAAAAATCTTTTATTTTTGTCAGCACCTGGTAGCACCCCCCCCCTTTTTTTTTTTTTTTTTTTTAGAAATTATTCTCACAGCTGTAAGAATTTTTTTTTTTAACATTTTAGTAGAAAGTGACAGAAAACATGGGCACAGAGGGGATCCTGTTTAATCAATAAGAATACTGTGTTTATTATTTCCAGTCTCATCAGATCAATTCCCTTTTTATCTCCCCTCGGCTGAATTAGGCCTCAAAGACAGAGCTTATTCCCAGTCTGTGCACAGCCTGAGAGGAAATTGTGGCAGTACTGTACGTTGCTATCAGAGAGGCTTTCTGAGCGAACCTACCCAGAATGTAAACAATGCCCTGGCCAGGAGAAAGATTAAGAGAGGTGAACTTTTTAATGGTTGCTTTCCCTTTAAAAGCAAATGGCTCAGAGTACAAAAGTAGTATTACATTCAATCTTTGTACAGGCGAATTTAAATGTCACACAAGTACAAAGTCTTTAGCTTACCACTTGACAGTCAAATAAGCTGGTGTTAAAAGCTCTACCATAGAGTCTGTCAAATGTAATGAGAAAAGACTGTCTGCTCAAGGCACTGTGTTAATTTCTACACAATTTACCCTCTTTCACTCTACATTTTAACCTCAACAGTAACTTTATGCTCACTTAAATCTTGCTATAATGTCCTAATATAACGTAAGCTACATGCATGTTTAGTGACCTTATTTTTCTATATATTAGTAAAGAAGCTGCTTGTTATAAGGTAGGGTCCCCCCCCTCCCACTTAAGTTCTCCTCCTGTGAGCACATGACCAGAATGTCTACATGCGTGTTGACAGGTGTGATTAATGATTATCCAAAAACTGAAGAAGTTCAGGGCTCACTTGACTGCTAAGCATCCTGGGCAGGTGAGAAGGCCTGCAGTCAGTCAGACATGAAGGTGTGACTGGCTACCTTCACAGACTAATCCTTGCACTGGGGCCGTTTTTGCGAAGCTCTGATTACTGGACAAAAACCTGTAGCTCATCAGTTCCTTTTTTTTTTAAGTATATTTTTTGGGCTTTATTTGATTGTACAATATAAAGACAGGAAATGGGGAGGCAGAGAGAGGGGGAATGACATGCAGCAAGGGCCATCCGATGTGGGACTCGAACCGGGGCCGACTGCAGCGAGGACTGTAGCCTCTACACATGGGGCGCCTGCTTAGACCACTACGCCAGACGACGCCCCCAACTCATCAGTTCTTTAGTTGTCCGCAAACTTGGATTCAGACAGTCAGGTTTCATTTTGGATCTGGTCCAAATTTGGCAAAAGATCTGAAGTTCGGAGACTAACGGATCAACATCGAACTTTTTTTTCCCCTCCCTTTTGTTAGTTAGGAGCTGTGATGTGCAGAACATTCAGCTAGCGAGATATTACATTTTGGATATCGCCCTGGCCTAGTGGACTGACGTCAGTATTTCAAGATCATCAATTTAATATTTCTGAATCAGGACCTCTTAAGATATTTTTGGCTGCCACTAAAAAATGGTCTCTGGTCTTTGCAGCTGACAAAAGGTAACTACACATATTTGAGTTTTAGTTATTGATAACTTTAGGCACTCACAAGTAGTGAAAGCTGAACCTAAATAAACTCAATAATGGATTTTAAATGATTCAGATTTAATAAGAGGATGTGATACTTTGATGGTTTTTGATCCAAAAAAAGTTATTAATCAAACCCCAACCCACAATCACATATTACAATGACTTTGCCATGATAGAGATGGTTTTGTGATATGGTATGATAAGGTAAGAAATTTGAATAATTAATATAATGAGTAAATTTAGTAATTTCTTAATGATAACTATAACATCTTTTGCCCACCCCTACTTTCCACCTCCTGTTGCAAGTCTTCTAGGGGACACCCTGTGTTGAAAAACAATAATCTCTTTCACACAAAAAACACACCTCGACAGTAAGAAACATTTTTCAAAATACAAACAGCCATAATTTGGACAAAGGATGAACCTTTGGAAAGTAGAGCAGCTTCAGAGTCTGTGAGAAGGGATAAACTGTGCCTCTGCTCTAGCATTGTAGGAATGATATGGTAATCTAATGCTATATTGGTGCCAGTGTGTCTATGATGCATAATAAAAGACTGTATTGCAATATATTGGTGTTATTAATTATTTGTCCCAGCTCTAAGCAGTCAAAAGCATCTAGTAAAATTGCAGTTCCTTTGAGGACTGGATACACCAGGGATAAAGCAGAAGATGCTGCATGGTAGTGATTACTCATTGACCATGTATGAAATCAGCATTTTTTGAGAGAGGAAAGTGGTAATCTATGATACACACAGTTGTGTGTGTGTGTGTGTGTGTGTGTGTGTGTGTGTGTGTGTGTGTGGGTGTTTGTGACGGGTCTCATCTCTGCAAGAGCTCTTAAACACACACGCATTGTGACTCAGCCTCCTGCTCAGTCGTGTTTACATGGGACAGCGGAGACAGCAACTTCGCTTTCTCAAAAGCTACAAGGCCACGTACTCAATAAGTTGTTTATTTAGTTACACTGCCACTGTGTGTGTGTGTGTGCATGTGTGTGTGTCTGTTTCAAGGGAGCTGTGGATCACTGAACTTTCACACCCATACTGGGAAAAGAAATTCCCGCCCCCGCTGTCACTGTGACTCGCAGCCAAGTCCCTCTATTGGCTGCCTGCAGGTTTGAGTGATGCAAGACAGGTGATCTTGCTCTGCAGGTATTCAAACCTGCCCATACCCATGGCTCCCTCACCCACGCATCCATTTATTGTGTTTGTGCATGTGTCTGCGGGGACTGTGACGCAATAACGCCAAAAGTGTTTCCTGCTGTGTGATCAAAAAATCTCTTCTCCCTCTGTCACATTACACACTTACATCACACCCAGCTTCCATGATGTAAAGAATGACTTTATTTGATACCCGATTATCTGATGATTATCATCAATCTGATAATCTCAACACGCAGAGTGTATCAAACAAACACTACAGAAAGTCGCACTGGGAAAAAAAGAATAATTGCTAAAAGAAAATCATTTGAAAGACTTGTCAATGTGGCGACTACTTTTTGTTGACACTTATGAATAATTAAAATGCAGTCTTCATTGTGACACGTTAATGGCAGGGGTAAGCGCACACTTCTAATTGATCTCAGCCACAGTGAAAATGTCATGAATCGCAATTTCAAACATCATCTTCACGCTGTGAGAAAGCACCATTCACAGGTTAGAGATACTGTATCATGATTCATTCTCAAGTTTCCCGTCTGCTCAGTGTCTGGGAAATCCACTCGCACAACTCACTGCTCTTTCCTTTCTGCAAAGAAAAGCAGTCACTGTATACATTAATCTGTCCGATGATTCATGATTCTTTAGCGACTTTAGAGTTGAACTGATCGCAGTTTTGCTGATACCGAGGCTACGTCCACACTGACGCGTTTTCATTTTAAAAGACGAGCATTTTAACGCCATGTCAGAAACGATCTCCGTCCACACAATCACACCTGAAAACTCACATATTCATGACCATTCACGTACACTGGGCAACGCGCCAACTGGTGTAAACAGGAAACTACTCTGCTGTTGATTAGTCGAACAAAATACTACCAACGAGGAACAACATAAACAGCTGCAGAGTTAAAATGCAGAATTTAACTGCACAACAGCTGCTGACAAACTGTTTGTATTTTGTTATCCATGTTGTTTTCACCACTGGTAGTCGAGGCAGATAAAACCCGATCTGTGAGCGACTGAGAGTGTCTACGTCATCATTTCCAAAGGTCTCCGTTTTTGCCCAATGCAACCCCTGGAGTTTTCAAACTAAATCGGGTCCAGCAGCTTTTCCAAAAGTCTCAGTTTTAGGAGCAGTGTGGACGGCAGGCGTAAACGTAGCACAAGAGATGCATCTTAAAACTAAAACGTAGTAGTGTGGACGTAGCTGTAAAGCGATGAAGGCATGTTTGTGTCAATAACGCTTTGAAATTATTAAAGACAGTACTGACAGAAAATGCTGCTGCCACTATTTGCTTGCTCATTTACCTGCACTGTAATATAAACACCTCAGACACGCAATACTGTAAAAAGCAGAATTTCATCCAGGGAAACGTACAAGTACCTGGTGCAGCTAGCAAGAGATCAATGGAAACACTGGTGCATGCTTTAGCAGCACATGGTCAGTCCATTGTTAGCATGCTGCTCAGACAAATACAGGTGTTGTTGCAGTGTAGCTTAGTGGACTTACAGGTGAATTTTTTCAGTTTTATCTCATAACCATATTTTCACTGCATTTCATTTACTATTTCGACATATAGGAGGTTCTTCAAGATCTCATGGACATATTTCTTGGAAGTAATCCTTCATCACTAATACTACGACTACTGTTGTCTAAGACATTTACCTTTCAAGTATAAACCCAGTTGTGGGCTGTATAATAGTGGATCCAAAAACAGAGCAATCACTACTATTGCTTTTGTTTACAGCGCTTCTCCTCCTACTGTCTGCTCAGCATAGTATGTGTGAAAATGCAATTAGCATGCCAGCAGTGGGAACACAAGCTGTATATATACCTGCTATAAACGTAAATGTTGTGATTGCATCGATCATCATATCTGGATACAGACCGATACCTGACACCAGGTGTGATCCTCTTTGTAGAAACACTAGCGCTCTCGTAAGAGAACAGCGATTACACGATAAAGAGAGGCCTGAAAATTCGTGAAAATAATTGAAGTCGACACTTAACACATTTAATTATACGGCTTCCATTATTAATTATTCTCAGCTTCTCGCTCATAGGCCAGTTTGACAGCTGACTGTCATTTACTGTGTCAAAAAAGATTGAACAAAAACTGAGGGGGGGATTTTACTGAAACTGATCGAGACTGCTTAATTCCTTGTCATGTGTGAGTTGATCACATATGTACCTATCACACGCAGCGGGAGAGGACTGAAACCCCCTCGGGGTTTATTATCTTCTGCAGCTGATTTCCATGAGTAATTTCTTGAGTAATGCAGATGCCAGGTGCTGCCATCACCCAGCACAATCACAGCTGAGTTATGTGGCAGTATAGTTGTGTCAAAACAATCAGAATAAGTGGGAGGAAATAATTGATGGTGTTAAAAGAACAAAGTGAATGTACAGCCTGTCATCGCAGAGACGGTAAAAATCTCCGTTAGAATGCTGCATTTTTTCTTTACCATTCGTCGGCCTCAGTCGATAATTCTCGCAAACAGTATCAAATATACCGTCTTCCTGCCCTGATGACTCAAATCACTTCCTCTGCTCACACTGGCAAAGATCATGTCACTGTTTTTGAAAGAAGAAAATGCCCCAGTGCTACTTCATGCCTGCTTTTGAATTGTTCCAAGATAGTCCATTTTTGCTTGACCATTGGATGACAACAATAAATGACGATTAGCATTTTGAGGTCCAAAAACAACTGACATTAATTAAGTATATATACACATCAAAATGACTGCTACAGTTCCCATATCTGGGCGATTAGAAGTGGAACAAAATGGTAAATATCATGGCGACTAACCAGATATGTGTTATCACGCTAATGTTACTGTTAGGTAGGGCTGAATGTATTGCAGTTATTTTGACAGATTTTGTGATTGTGATATGAGTCACGACTTTAGTGTCAATAGCGATGTGGGTTTTGCTGGGGCTGTACCAAACAAGCATCTTCCCCTATGTTTGGAGAAAATGATTTGTAGACCGGGTCATCTCTGTAGCATCACATTTGTCCATTGCATCATTTATAACGGTATGTTGTGACATTTTACCTGTATCAAAAATGGCAGCTCCTGCACTGAATATTGCACTCAGGTCATGTTGTGATTTCGAAAATATTTCGATGAATTGTTCGGCCCTTCTTCAAGGCAGTTGCATTTTTAAAAGCAAACAGCCTGACTTTATTCTCATTTGTTCTATCTACAGTCTCAAATAAAAACTTTATCCACATGTTGCTTCTCACCTTTAAAATGGTTTGGTCTCATGATTGTCCATTCACGGCACGTTAGATTTCTCCATTTGGTTTTGCACTGATACACTGTAAGTTTTAAGTTTGGACGGATCATTTGAGATCAAACATTCCATTCATTATCAATAAAATGCGAGAGCAGCAGGTGACAGTCAGTTGCTGTTAGTGTTAGGGCTGCAGTGCTCTGTACGCTGCTGTCAGGGAAGCAAGATGTTTGTTGCAGTATTAACAATTGCTAAAAGCAAAATAATCCATCAAACTAAACCTTTATCTCTTTTATTTTAAAATGTAAAATAGTGAACAACTTCAGAACAGCAGTTGGCCAGCATGCAGTGCTCGGTGCTGATTACACTTTGCATGCTGAAAGGAGCCAGGGGCCCTGCTTGAAATCAATGTGGGAGTGATGAGTGATGTGGGTTGTAGATGTCTTACACTGTACACTTGGAAATTTGTACTTGCACTCTAAAATAGTCACGGTGACATTATGAGAAAGACTCCTCCTCCTCCGTGTCATGGTGCCTTTATCTGCTATTGACTCTGCTTTTCAACATGCCTTTCCAAACACAGGCAATGGCCTCTGTGACTCTTTGAGTGGGTGGAGGGAGCAGCCCTGACACTGCTGGACTTTAACAATCAGAGACATGGAGGTCAGTCAGGGACACGTGTCCCGGACACCCTGAATATGCTGGTCAGAGTCCAGGTGCATTGGGAGAGATGGAGGGGGATCTAGTGCCTTTTGTGTATGTGTATGGGGACTGCGGGGGATGGGCATTTCTCCTGAGGGAAATGGCATTAATATGCGTCTACACTACATATCTACCTGTCAACCTGCGGAGGCCAGGGAGCGCACAGACAGCCTATGGAGGTTGGCCAGTACGCCCACGACGACAGATGCCAGACACACATGCTTGAGTGCACATACACAAATTACAGCAAGAAAAGACATCCCTCTGTGGACGCACGCTTTGCTGTACCACACCTTCCATATATGCAGGAAATGATTCACATACCTGTCACACACTCACGTAAAGAGTAAAGAATATTCCTCTTAATCAAATACCAAGACATGAAGGGTTAGAAATTATGTCAAATAACGGAGATCCCAACACTACAACAGTAAAATGATTTCTTTGTGGTGAGAACATCAACATACACAACACACAAAACACATTTAACCACACTGTGTGCAAGTAAAATGAGTTATAGCAAACACTTACTTTGTTGGTGAGTAACTGGCACACTTGAGGGACATAGTCAATTAGACATCCTCCACTGGGGAATGCTGGGATATGAAGTGCAGAGGAGCCTCCCAGAGCACTGATTGAATAAAAAAGACAACAGTTAGCCTTTAAGTGCTCGTTGTTGTTATTATTTCTGTACACCATATGCCATATTATACTATGTAAATGGATAACCTTGACATTTTAGCCCATTAATCCACACTCAATAATCGATAATGATAAAACATGTTTTCAAAAATCTTTGCAAATTTATCAAAAATCAAAAACTGACAAAAGTATTCGGACCCTCAATTCAGTACTTTGCAAAAGCACCTTTGACACCAATTACAACTTTAAGTCTTCTTGGGCAGGTCTCTACAACCTACACCTGGCTGGGCCACTAATGGACAGTCAAAGACTTGACCTTAAGCCACTCGAGCATTTTATTGGCTGTATGCTTTGGGTCATTGTCGTGCTGAAAGGTGAGCCCAGTCTCAGGTTGTATGCTCTTTGAAAAAGGTTTTATTTATCCATATTTGGCTGCATTCATCTTTCCCTCAATCACCAAACCACAATTCCTACCCCTGCCCCATGATGCTGCCACCGCCATGCTTCACCATAAGGATGGTGTTATCCAGGTGATGAGCAGTGCCTGGTGTTTGCCAGACACAGTGTTTGGAGTTCTGCCCAAAGGGTTCAATCTTTATTTTATCAGACCAGAGAATTGTTTGCCTCATGATCTCATGAGTCCTTCAAATGCCAATTCGCAAACTCCAAGCGGCCTGTCATATACCTTTTACTCAAAGTGGAATCCATTTAACTGCTCTACCATAAGATGAGACGGTCGTCCATCCACCAGAGGACTTCTAAAGGTGTTAGGGAGACGTTGGGTTCTTGGTCACCTCCTTGATAGACTTGAAGACCTTTTGTGCCTGTTTACCCAGGCTGGCCAAACGGACAGCTCTATGAAGAGTCTTGTTCGTTCCAAACTGCTTCTATTTGACAATCCTTGAGGCCACTGTGCTCCTGGAAACACTCAGAGCTTTAGAAATGGTTTTATACCCTCGTCCTGATCTTTGCCTCTCAACAATTTTATCGTACGGTCTACAGGGAGTTTCTTGGACTTCATGACCTGGATTTTGTCCTGACATGCAGTGTGAATAGTGGGAACTATTCCAATCAATTTAATTTGTCACAGGTGGACTCCAGTCAAGTTCTACTCTCATCTCAAGGACAATTAAAGCAAACAGGATGCATCTGACCACAACTTGGAGTTCCACAGCAAAGGGTCTGAACACTTCTGTAAATCTGAGATTTCAGTTTTTGAATTTTAGTGACTTTTTTTTACTCATTTGTAAACATTTCTTGACTTTGCCATTATGGGATATTGATGGATAATATGGCAATTGTATTTCATTTTTAATTAATTTTATATTTTTATCTTATTATTTAATTCAATTTAAATTGAAATGTAAATAAATTTAAAAAGTGCTATAAAAGTGTAAAAAGTGACGGGGTCTGAATACATTATGAAGCTGCTGTATTCTAGGCCTGTCAAGCATTTCAAATATCCTTTGAATTTAAGACATTATGTTCCATTTGTCCTTGTGGCTCAGATCTCTCAATTTTCCTGGGACCAATTCATGACTTTATGTGACCACCTTCGTTTGCTGCTATTCACTGAAGTTGTGTAATTAAAAATAAAGGAGTGACTCATGGCCATGGCATCATCCTCATACTCCTTCATTCGTTCATTTATTCTTTTGACGTCCTCCTGATTCAGTCCTGCAGAACAGCTCCATTAGTGATTAGTGCATGCTTGTTTAATCATGAAATCTGCTGCAGCAGCTCCCCAGTGACTAACCAACCGAAGTAGTCACTCCCTCATTTTTTTTCTGAACTGGGGCAAAAACAGAGGGAATACCCTGAGGATAGGTTAAAGGTCTTAAGGAACCGCTTATTGGCTTTTAATGCTCATTTTAAGACACATAGAAGAGGATTTCTCCCGCTGCTTTCTATTTTTATTTCAGCCTTCATTAGAGCAAAACAGTCTCAGGACATTTACAAACGCTCTTATGTCATTTCAAAAGCAGTGCTGCTGCGGATGACTGCCGTTCATCAGGTTAAGCATGCATGATGCACGTACACGGCATACATCCTGCAAGATTATATTAAAGGTCAAAGATCACATATGTTGAGATGCAGCCCCTGGGGCTTGCTCTTTAGTTGATCACAAAGTCTATGATGTTAAAATGGTAATTATGTGTCAAAAGGTGAAACACAACAACAGTGAGTATAGACCACAATTATGATCCCAGCAATTCCATCACATCATCCATCCAAAGCCATGAAGAAATCCCTTTTTTTCCCATCCTCTTGGTGTATGTATGAAAATATATTCCACATTTTGCCATGTTGATACGAAGCAACACAAAAGTCCTGAGAATTTCACAATGTTGAAAATTCCAAAGAAATGTTGTGGGAGTAGTGAGGAGGACGGAGGAAGCACCTCATGATGTGCTCCACCTTACTGTCATGACCAAAACCCACAAATGTTTACAGGAAAATATGATGTCTCAACAGGCGTCAGGAAAAGGTCAACAGTGGCTGGACTCTAAGTTTTGAGTGTAAATAACAGATAGTCTGGGAAGTGAATTCAGAATAACTAACTGAGGGATGCTTTGCGTAGAAAAGCAGCTTATTAAAAAATTAAGATAAGAGTCACACCCATCCACAAAGATTCAAGTATGTTGTAACAGCGCTGACTCCAGATCACTGGTCTAAGTTTAGTCTCTTTGGAACTGATGCTAAACTGAATATTAATAAGGTCATGTACACAGAGAAGCCCCGAAATCTGTCATGAAGCCATTTTTATTGTCAAAATCCTTTTCTCAAAAACTCCAAAGCCACCATTTACAGCAGGCTTTGTGCACATAATTAGCATTATCCTGGTCATTTTGCTGTGCACCCGACAAATGGTCGATTGAAAATAGCTTACAGCGATGAGGAGAGAAGCCTTTGAAAATGAAAATCTAAATGATGCCCATCTATCCTCCCACAGATCTAAGAATAGCTCCATATCATTCAGATGGAAATGTGGACAGAGGCGCAAAATAGATGGTGGTGTGTTCGTCACTCATTTGTGTCAATGGCAGGCATGTGAACAAACGTGATGCACTTTTGTATTTCAGTGGTTTTTGCCTTTTGAAGTAAGACAGATTAGACACTAGGTTCTTGCCCTGACCTCAAACAAAAGGTCTTTCAGCATCCAAAACTTATTTGTGTTCTTACAATGATTACCAATTGGTCTAGCCTTTGCTTTTCCCTGTAGGTCATGATCTACACCCATTCTGTCTGTCAATGGATTCCAACCCAGGACCGTCATGCTGTGAGAAGACAATGATATCCATGGAGCTATACACCCATCATTTTATTACAAAAGATGAAAAGTCAAGGGTGGAAAAGAAAGTAGGCTACAACTGAGGCTTACAGCTCAGTAAAATAAGCACTGCAGCAAGAGTAGCAATTAGGGCTTACAAGCAACATTTCAAAAAACATTAAAAAGCATTGCAATTGCAGGCACAACTATGACAGGCTTATTTAGGCTTCTAAAACCATTTTACAGCTGAACATGTAAATAGGCCTGATAAAAAGAAAAGCAAAAATGAAGAAAAAAAGGTGTTTTCAAGCTGAGTTTCAACCATAGATTATAAATAAAAATGGATGTAGCCTCCATGATGTCACCTATAGGTTTTTGAAGAGAGTTTTCAAAGCTCAGAGTGGGCTGCTATACCACCGCCATCTTGGCAGTGCCTTACTCCACCTAATTCCTGGCTAATCCAACAGTGGACATTTTAACATGGGAGTCTATAAGGATTGACTCATTTTTGAAGCCAGGCTCTAGCGGTAATTTGAGGAACTGCAGTTTTTTGCACTTGTTGGTATCATTTTTCAGCCCCAGAAGTTGCCGCTTAGTTTCAACCCATACCAGTACTTCTCTGCATCAAACATGTTTTTTCTTTATTGTGTTCAGTTTAAATTAAACAAAGTTGAATACATTCTGTTTCATATTTCTTCAGCTTGTTATGGCATGTTAGCCTTTCCTCAGGCTCTGGAAAGCACACGATAATCATTTATTCATTTATTTTGTTATGAAATTGACCCACTCGTGATAGAGCAACAATGGATCCCCACTCCTTGGGAACCAATGTTCTAAAATGGGATTAAAAGTAAAGTTTTCTGCCTCCACCCAACAGACCTATCAACCTCAACTAAAAGATGCTGACCTTAAACATGAGTCACATTTCACTGCAGCAGCCTGAAAAAACTGAATTATGTGAAACGAACATGAAAGTCACACATTTGAGGTGCAACACCTGATCTCAAGGTTAAGGTGATGGGGAGAATCAAATAAGACAAAAGGCAGCAAATTAACTTGCACACTGTGTTTGAGCAGGATATGAGAATACTCAAAGATGACACAAGATTCATAACCAATGCAGATTCATGTGTGTAAGTATTAAAGGGGTATTCCAGTGATTTAGTAAAACAATTTCATACAATTGGGTGACCTCTTATAAAAGATTAAAAAACATAAAGTTAAATTAAAAAGAAAATAAAAGCAGCAGAGGCCCAAATATTTTGACTTTTAAATGAGAGTCAGGCTCCAGAAACACTGGATCCTACAGTTTCAATAAATCAACCAATAGCATGTTTTATTAGACCGTCACTGCCTGGTTAGTGTCTTCATTTTTCAAACTCCAAACTCCCAGTTTTTAAAACGCAGCCCTCTTGTTATAATTTTACAGTCATCAAGTCCAAATTCTGATAATCTTGATGACATCATCTGGGTTATTTTCTTGGCATTGGCACGGCTCCTCCCGAACCACAGAAGGCATTACACAGCTGTTTGCAGAGGCTGAGTCGTACTCCCCACAACTAGAAGACTGACCTTTATGTGTAAAAATCAGCGGAGTTCCCCTTTAACCCAACAGTGGGCTGAGAGAGCTCTGACCAACGTGATATGCTGCAGGTGCTGATCTTAAAAAAAATGCAATGCAACCGACTGATGGAAATCTGTGTGCACATTTTGAGTATGGGTAAAGTTTCAATACACTGTTCAAACCCCTTCACTTTATTGTGCTGCTTTAATTTTAAATTGATAAAATTGTTCATCAATCTCCACACATTAACCCACAACCACAGAGTGAAAATGAAATTAAAAAACTGAAATCTCTCATTTACTTTAATTCAGAAGCCCGCAATTACAGTTTCAAGTCTGAAGGGGTCTGAATACTTCCTGAAACTACTAGTAAATGGTACGGTACTTTCATCAATGTCAGTGTTCACTCAGTGAGTCAGCATTATATTGCTTTAAATTGAGCTTCCAGTGGGTGGGCTCAGACTCTAGACATAATGGTGTTTTACTTTCCAAGTGACACCCTGAAGAGTCCCCGCTTCTGTCTCCACTGGTGACACTGCTCTCAACACTACCCACACACACTGCAGTCATCATGCAGACATGCCGCCTAACACAACCCCTGTGAGCAATGTAACCTACTGTATGACATATTTACACTAGACAGTGTACATGCATACATGTAAACAAACACACACACACACACACACTGTACAGTGACAGGGCTGCCTGTGACTTCATCAACCACAGAGATTATCCTGTGTGACTCAGGTGGATGGTGACGAAGCTCGGTTTGTTTGTTTATGTGTGGTTTGGTGTGTGTGTGTGTGTGTGTGTGTGTGTGAGTGTGTGTGAGAGAGAGAGAGAGAGAGAGAGAGAGAGAGAGAGAAAGAAAGAGAGAGAGAGAGAGAGAGGGTGTGCATGACAGTGCAGTGACAGCGTGAGAGCAGATAAAGGCTCAATTGTAAAGAGGGCAGATATGATTCATTACCCAAGTGAAAGATAAGTCCAAGAAGAACTGCTTGGAGATTCAAATGTAGTTTCAAAGCAGCAACATTTCCATTTTGATTGCCTTCTTCATTTCCTTAAGCCTGGAGGGTCTTCAGAGGCCCACATATGACTCTCTTTGTTGACCGTTTAAACTAAATAACATCCTATTCTTCCTCCGTGAGTAGGAAAGGCACCGTTGGCCTATGGCAATAAGAGTCAGTAACCTTTCCATTATGAGGTGACCATCCTGGCAGAGCAGCGCTGAATTTTACTCTGATTGTCTATTCATCATCCATTTGGATGAAACCAGATTAATCAGAGCCTCAAGCCACAACCATTACACCTTCATGCTAGTATATTATAAGGTCGGGCAACGGGCCAAAATTTTCCTATTACCCACCATCACCCATCATCAGCTACTGGTCTTAGCGGATATATTTGGTGGAGGGGTTGGTGCTCATGGCCATGTGAACTCCACATAACCCCCCTGCAGGTTGTGACTATCATACTATTGTATAACTGCTGGATTACTAAGGCTTTAGACAGGATATACTCTTGTGCTGCCTTTTGAAATGCAACAGTTAAGAGCAGCAGGTGAGGTGATCTACAGTATGTTGTGTGTAACAATAAGCAGGACCACGTCTGACAAACTGGGGAGCTTCCAGCCCCTGAATACTTCCCCCTCCCCAAAACAGGTCCAGTTTTGGGGACAAGGAGGATGAAGGACCAGGTGGAGCAATGAATTCTGGCACATAATACAGTATGTACCACACAAACAACCATGGCGCCTAGAAATTACATTTATATACTTCTAAATGCAACAGCATATGCATTTTGTGAGAAATGCAATGCAGCTGGAATGACACTGTACATCAACATAATGAGAAAATGGTTTTAATGAACAAATCTGTTAAGTTGCAAAATGTTGATACTTAGAAATTATTCACTTCACGTTGTTTTCCTTCCAATGTCCACGCCTGCAATGTAATATCCACTCGTGGTGACCAAAGCATGGTAACGATTTGTATGGTTGTGTTGAGGCGCTTAAAACTCTTGGTTAGCCAAGACAAGAGTTAATTGAAGCACAAGACAGAACAGGTTTCGCTTTCAATATGTAAAACTGGAATCTTTCCCGAAGCGTAACCAGTGTATCTTAGTAGCCAAACACTGTGTCAACACAGCCCACATAGCAAAAGTAGCACATTAGCAAAGCAGCATGAAAAGCTTTAGTCCTTCACCTGTGTCTACTCAGGTTGCGTTCAAGTTCAGTGCCTCGAGGGCTGTAGTGCCTGTGGTTACGCAGGTGAAATAGGACAAAATAGACTTGAAGCATGAATATACGGTCTAGGTTGCTTTTACACGCATATAACACGAGTCAAACTTTGCAAGTGAACGTTGAAGTGAATGTTCTTCTTTTTGTTACACAAAAAAACATATGGCATAAAAACAAGAACAAAAAACTCAGTAGCACAGACTAAACAAATTACAAACGACTATTTTACCATTGTTTTTTTGTAGTATGAATGACTCTCTCTCTGACACACACACAAACACACACAGACGTGCACACACATACAGATGTGCGCTCGCATGCACGCGCACACACACAAACACACACACGCTATGCACTCATTAAGATCAATAAAACAAACCTGAAAATGTGTGTTCTTTGTATAATCACTTTTTCACCATTTCTTCTTCTGTATTCCTCTGATATTTTCTATTTTCTCCCCTTATTATGCTTGTAATATTACCCATGTGATTCCCTCCTGTAAATTGTTATATAGTTTCTAGGTAACACATTTATTAGTAACAGCCACAAAACTGCCAAATCATTTGGAAACTCTCAATCATGCTGTACTACTTTCAGCTTCTTCAGATGTGACGATATTGCGCGAAGACACACATCGTATTCCTAACAAGAGGAATCAGAGATGGCCCACGTATCGAAGCGACTGTGTTACCAATGATAAAGTAGCATCACAAAACTCACTTCACACAGACACATAATGCACAAGTGTTCAAGGTGACAAGGAGGAGGAAGAAGTGGCAGAGTGCTTTGAGCTGCTGAGAGTGAGAGATGCGTCTGCGCTGACATCTTAGACTGTCGAGTGGGTTTGCTGGGTTAGTGGTGAATTTATTATATCAGACTGACAATTTCTGACTGTGACAAGATGTTCACAAAACCTTGAAAAATATCTGATCGAAATGCAAACATTTTCAAAGGCTATACAACACCTCTACAGACCCTGGAGAAGGGACACACACAAACTGTACACACCCACACAGGCACATGCACACACACACACACACACACACACACACACACTCACTCACTCACTCACACACATCAGCAGGCAGGCAGGCGGGCATGCGCACGCCCAGACACACACACACACACACACACACACACACACACACACACACACACACACACACACACACACACACACGCGCGCAGGCACCTAAAGGCAAATGCAGATACACAAACATTAGTGCACTGCAGCCTAAAACTGTCTCTCTGTGTTGATTTTTCTGGGCTCCTAAATCTGGTTTGGGGGCAGAGACGGTGCCCACTCGATTCTTTTATGCAATGCAGCAGGTTTTCTGGGGGAAGGAGAGATGTATCCAACTCATCTCATGGGCACAGTACAATCAGGTAAACGAGAAGTAAAAGTGAAAATGAAAAGAGCGACGAGTCTGGTTATAAAACAGTTGGTGGAGACACAAAAGCGATGATGATAAATAAAAAAAAAAAAAAACTGCACATGGGGTTCTTAATGATGATTGTAAATTAAACACTGAAATTCCCCGTAACTGATCCAAGCTGCAAGGACACAATCGCAACTCAAATTACTAACTCAAATCCTTCACTATTACAGATAAATAAGCCATGCTAATGAGCATTTTCCTGCTGCAGGTAACTGCTTGAAGAGACACTTCTGGCACACATCTGTGAAAGAGCAACGTGCAGGTTGAATTAATACTGAATTTTCTTACTCTTCGAGTCATGCGAATGATAATTTGAAAATATACACGCAAGGTATTTTGAATTAACCCCTCCCCTCTCACCATAATGAATAAATGAATAAACACTTCTTTTGAAGTTTCACAATCAGTGGCAAATGTGGGAAACACAGCAGAAGCCACAGCACAGGTGCTAGTATTTGCCACATATTTTGGTTTCAATCACTGTTATTGATCATGGTGAACTATAAAGTGATAGTTGGGGTTTTTGACGTGGGCTTGTGTTGGGTACCTATACATAGTCAGTGTATAACCTGCAGTAGATTTTGGATCGGCATGCTCACAGTTTTGAGAAGCAGCCGGGAGCACCGGCACAGAAGCTGAGCTGCTGTGGATGAGGCCGGGCGCAAAAAAAAACGTGCTTGTGCGTAGGAATACGGTGGTACAGCGGTTGAGAAAATGTAGTTCCAGAGGAAAGGGCTGAGGAAAGCAGTGAAAATATTCAAAATAAACCGTACACTTCAACTGATATTGTTTATTATTTACGGGCCACTTTTCTGTAGCCATTTTTTTTTTTTTTTTTTTTTTTAAAGTGGTTAAAACACGTGTTTGTGCCTGGCCCCATCCACAGCATCACATTTTTATATCAACAATGGATCACATGACTACTTCTATTTCAAAGGAGTTGCTCAAGATGATGATCCCACACAGAAATATCACCTGACTCTACAGTCCCTCGCTGCTCTACTAAGCGTTTGAGCATCTTTCAGCTCATTGTTTTGGTTATCACTGCTTCACTGTTTTGATTCACTCTCAACCCACTCATCAGTGTTGTTTCCAGCCGCAGTGAGCAGCTCTTTTTTTTTTTTTGTTGCAGAAAACCCACTAGACACTAAATTCTTAGCACCAAAAGGCAGACAGAGAAAGTTAGCGGGAATGCTGTGCCTTAATTCTGCCTCAGTGTTCTGTATAAAAAGGTACTGACGCTGTTTTTTTTATATACAGTCTATATGGTTACACATCACGCCTCTGAGTCCATATTCGATGGCATGCTATCTAAACAAGCAGAACCGGCATGATGAAGTGTCTTCTAAACGGCGGGATCTCTGTTTAAAAGGGGGGATCATATCAGCTCTGCAGAAAAACTGTTTGATGCTTTGATGTTAAAAAATTCCACAAAGACATATTTGACCTGCATCTTTGGAAAACCTCTCCCCAATCCAACAGCGATTCATATCTTTAATTGGAATGTACAGAGACCCAAGTCACACACTCCCAACCGACTCCCACTTGATCCAAGCGACTGCTACTGCCCTTTCTCATAACTATTCTGTTACACTGGGATATTAGACTCCTTGAAAAACCCCACATCTCCTTACTTGGTCTGATCATACCATGACCTCCACACAACACTCGCTGTTCAAGACATAATTTGGCTTGACAACAAATACCCAAAGATGCCTCCAAAGCTAACATTTCTGATTTTCTCTAAATGCCTACATCTATTGAACACTTAACAGCTAGTTGAAATGAGTAGGGAGGGAAAATCACAGGAGCTACACAGCGTGACACCATGCCTTTCACAGTATATTTTCTTCTAGGCAGCCTGTAAAACATTATATAACGAATGAACACTGAATCTTAAGCAGGTGAATCTCCGAGCCTACAGAAGAACAGGCATTTGACTTATCATAATCAATAATTTCTACAGAAAAAGAAGCAAATACAGTGGTACAGTCCCATCAAAGAGAGGAGCCGACGTAAACTGTACATTATTGGTAAAAACGTGGGTGTCTGTCGGGGTATTTCAACATCATTTTTTTCCCCCTTGCTGCTCTGTAAGGCAGAAAACATTACAGTGATGATCTGTTTGAAGACAGAGGAAGAAAAAGTAACAGAAGGAGCAAGAAAGAGAGAGGAAGAGGGAATAGAAATAGAGGTATAACACTGTAGCTCAGGGGGCTTACGAGTTTGCGTTCAGAGCTTTTAGATCCGAGCCCCTGCTGAAGGAGAGTAAAAGTGAGATATCAAACAACTCAGGAGTGATGGGAGAGAAGAGTAGAGAGGTGGAGGAAAGAGAAAGGAGAGAGAGGGAAAAGCTCTCCTCTCCCTTGTGCTGTGTATGTGTTGTTTTTTTTTCCCTCGCTGCATTTCAGTCGAGCGAGGGACGACCTTGCTGGGTAGAGCACAACGCTTCTCTCTCTTTTAAGTCCCACTCACTCTCTCGGTTCCCTTTGAGGATCAGCCAGAGGGATCAGCAGAGGAGAGTGATAGAAAAACGGAGAAAGATGGAGAGAAAAGAGACAGGCGGCAGACATGTGAAAAACAGGAGGGAAAGGGAGGAGGAGGGGGTTGGAGAGATACGACCGAGAAGACGAGAGTTAAAAACTGGAGAAAGTGATTTTTTTTTTTTTTTAAAGTAAGATAGACAGGATAGCAGGGAAGGATAAGGAAACAAGGAATAGGACGATGAATGGACAGATGACAGAACAACGGACAAAATGATCGGACGATTGATAAAATGATAAAATGATAAAATGATAAAATGACAGGGAAACAAGAACACGGAGATCGAAACTGCAGACAGAAAAAACCCTGGAACATCCTGACACAAAATAGATGTAGCCGATATGACAGCCTGTACCAACACTGAAATCCAATGGTGCCAAAACCAAAGCTGAAATGACGCCTGTACATCCAACATGTCATATAATGAGGGCTGATTTACACCGTTCTCCAAAGGTGTTCTGATGTGATTTTTGGTGGCAGCTTGGGTTAAAGTATATAATACTTCAGATTTTCATGAAATCTATTCATGGGTTGCAATTTTTCGGCAATGTCAATCAATATACAACTATATAGCAGTTTTTACTGGATTCAGATTCAGTCTGCCTCTGCATGAGGGATTCACAGGGTAATTTCATCCCACTGCTAACAGCCTCACTGTTCACTGTTCACTCTCTTTACACTGAGTCAGAGCTGCAATAAGTTACTGCTAATGCCAACCCAACCCATTTCCTCCTGCTGCTGCAGCATCACATTAAAAGCTTTCAGCTGGCGAAAAAATATGTGGCTTTTATTGTGAAGCAGCCCTGGGAAAACACCGCATGTTTGTCATCGTGGTCAGCGATGACTGTGGTTGGGTCTATAAAACAAGACGTGGCTGTTCGCTGCAACTTTTTTTTTTTTCTTTTTTTCATCAGCCAACCATTTTTAACACAATGTCGACACAGCCCATGTAGTGAGAGCAGCATGTGTCTACACAGGGTGCATTTAGGTTTGATAGTGATGTAGGTCACCTGTATTTTAGCAGCCCTCGACTTGAAACCTAAAAATAGGCATTGGGACCTGGTTATGAGCCTATAGCGTGAGTGAAATGCGAGCTGTTGCGTGGCCTGTGTAGACAGCTGGATTGACAGAAACAGAAGCACGATGATGATCTGTTCGTCAGATATGTGTGAGAAGATGGACGAATAAACGAGTGCGACTGAAACGCCTCCTGCAGAGACGGGCCTCCACTTTTGCAAGGGAGTAAAAGAATAATCTGGAGCAGTTAGCTGTTGGATAAAGAGTAATGTGCGACGTACTACATACCTCAAACTACTCAGCAAGACATGAAATCAGATCACTGATTGCACTTCAATAATAATAACTTCATTAAAGAACTTTGTTTGTTGTAACCTAGTTTGTTTGGCTGCACTGTAAACAGATAACTACTCATCTGTATATCTGACCGAGTAGCTGCCCCAAGAGGGTTTGCTGTAATATCAAACACTTCCTGTTACCATGGTAACCCCTGATGTCATCATTCCACCAGGACTGAGAAATTTGTGCATTAAAACTATAATTAAAAGAAAGTATAAGACAGAAAGGACAGCAGTATAGGATAGGAGATAAGGGAGTGGGAGATGGTTGGGTGGACAGATGGAGGACGTCCGC
This sequence comes from Seriola lalandi dorsalis, assembly GCF_002814215.2. Lineage (NCBI taxonomy): Eukaryota > Metazoa > Chordata > Actinopteri > Carangiformes > Carangidae > Seriola > Seriola lalandi. Next base: position 1,167,484 of record NW_019524905.1, on the reverse strand, counting down.
ACAGAGGATGATTGATTAAAAGATAAAATGACAGAAAAGATTGTGGACATAAAGAAGCCCAGAATATTTTGACACTGAATAGATGTAGTTGATATGACAGCCTGTAATAACACTGAAATCCAGTGGTGCCAAAACCAAAGCTGAGCCAGTTACTGCAGTTGTCCACAGCTGCTACATTCACCATTTCAGAAAAATCAGAACTGATTTAAAGAATTTCCAAAACAGTTTTGATATGAATTTTATCTTGGCATTATACGATATTGTGAACATTTGCAGCAGCTCGGGTTCATGCAGAACCTCCTGAATGTCGCAGTCTATCAAACGCTTGCTAGAAAAACAGAAATGTGCAGGCACACTGCAACAAATGAGTTTTCCTCTTCACTGGAGCCAATGCAGAGATAATGGGCAGCTACACAAGACCAAAGACTAACAAGGGTCAGTAAGGACACGGAGGGAAAACTAACAGGGTAACAGATCTGCATAAACACACATACGGCAAAAAAGGGCTGGCTCACACACATGCGCATGCTTAATTAAGTGGCATCCGCAAGTGAATACAACACAAATGCGCTGATGCACGAACTCGCACACGCATGCAACCGTTTGTCTTCAAACAATAGTGGAGAAGACATACATTCTCGCCCTGGGTCATGAATTAACACACTCCCACACAGCTGACAAAAAGGTGCACAAAGGCATGTAGCGGAGTACATTCATACACGGCCTTGATATGCATATGTGCAAATATCTCAAGACAAAGCGGCAACATTAAGCAGGAGAAGAAGGGTGTTAAAGTGAGAGGCTTGGCTCGATGCAGCACTGTTAAGCCTCTGCATTTTCACATGTTTCTTAGAGGGTTTAGATGTGGAGGGTTGGTTTTATAGCATCTCCTCCTTTATCTAACCCCCCCCACCCCCTGCCGCTCCTGCCAGCAACCACCCCTCTCCATCCCCTGCGCCGTAGCTTCCCCACTTCCTGCTCTCCACTGCTGCCTTTAGCCTCCTTCTGTCTGTTCTCCTCACACGACTGGCAGTGGAGCAGAGCCTCTAACATCACTGCAACAGCTTCAGTCTGGTCTGGAGCCTCGGTAAGGTCAGTGTTTCTCACACACACACACTCAGCTCCATCTTAAAACGAGCAGACATATGCAGTGAACACACAGATCTACTCTCAGATTCATTCTGCAATAACAATATCTTTTCTGTGCAGAATGTTGTCCATCAAAAAAAACAAAAAAAAACACAACACAATCCTGGTTAAAAGACAAATTAATATGGCCGACGTGTGAGCCGCACAGAGCAGAAAATATGAATATTAAACTAAAAACTAAAGCAGTGCATCTTTGTATTCAGTGCTCAATACTACAATAAAAAATAAATGAAACATCCTGGAGGTTTTTGTACATCAAGGTTAGATGAGCTGTGTCTTCTGAAGGAGATACAGCAGCATCTCGCATGTTATTGCTTTGATATGCTCTTACACATGCACAGCACGGACAAAACCAGGATTATGTAGGACAGGCAGCAGGTAGGTGACCTTTGCTTTGTGTGGTGTAATTAGGCTATTTTGTTGCAGTTCCTGCATGAGGATAAGGTCTTGTCATAGTTCATTTCAACATATTGGAGTGGAGGAGTGTCCGTGTGTGTGTGTGTGTGTGTGTGTGTGTGTGTGTGTGCACGTATCTACTTTAGAGACTGAATTGGAGTGCAAAGACAAGTGGACAGATGTGGTAAAGGAGAGATAATGTGCAAACATGGAAGGAAAATGGGAGATGACAGACGAAGGGAGGGAAGGATCTCATTAATGTAAAAAAAAAAAACAAAAAAAAAAAACAATTAGAGAGCAGGACAGAAAAAAAGAGAGAGCCACAGAGAAGCATGGAGGATGAGAAATAAAAAAAATAAAACATGGTGAGACAGGAGGAAGAGAGAGAGAGAGAGAGAGAGTGAGAAAGAGTGGTGGTAGTGGTGTGGTGGTGGTGGTGGTTTGGGGGGTGGG
>NW_019524905.1:1154413-1165466 GCF_002814215.2 Seriola lalandi dorsalis | reverse complement strand
GGGGGGGTGGGCGGCAGAGGTCTGTTAACCTGGTGCGACGGGGCGTGTGCTTGTAAATAAACATCAGCCTGAGATTATTCCAAGCCCAGACTGTGGGGCCCTGAGGTCAGAGTGGGCCCATACCTGGCTCGCTCGCTCGCTCACTCTCTCTCTCTCTCTCTCTCTCTCTCTCTCTCTCTCTCTCTCTCTCTCACACACACACAAACACGCACACACACACACTTATCTATCTACTTATCTAGTCTGTGTTGAGAGCAACGCCTGTTCAAATACTGGTGCATGCACACAAACCCATGAAAACAGACATACATTTGGGATATAAAAACCCACAAGCATGCATGCATCCAAACACACACACACACGCCCATCTGCACACACAGACACACACAAATGTAAACTGACAAATGCACACCAACACGTACATACAAACTAAATCTAGCAAGACAAAAAAAAAAAAATGGTTTTGAACAAAGAGAATACGCACACTGCTGAAGTACGCACTCACACAGTGCCCACAGACTCACAGAAAACATTCCACACAAGCCTGCACACGCGCACGCACGCACGCACGGACGCACACACACACACACACAAATATACAGACAGAGATGTACACACAGGCTCTGTACTGTTAACACCCCAGATGTCAGCAGACATCCAGTCATCCCGAGCTCAGACGCTGTGTGTCATCCATCTCATTTTTTTGTTCTTCCCTTATTGTTTTTGAGGAACCGACTGATGAGTCCAGACGCTAGGATATGGGATTATTCACAATGACATAACATGTCGCTGGATTCACAACACACTCAGGCTAATCCGTCAACTACATCTTGTATCCTAGAAATCAGGAGGAGTGCCGAGAGGGCCCACATCACCTTTGGCTGACCTTTCCTACCCCTCCCCCGTGATTCTCAAGGTATCTCGTCTTTATGAGCGAGTTACTAAAACAAACAAGACTTTTTTCATTCTTCATCCTTATATAGAATTTTGCATGTGATGGAAGACAAATACAAGATTTGTACTAAGGAGTGTGGCGAGACTAGTAGATTGGTTTTGTAACATCCCAATGAAATAAGAGTTTAGTTAGATCCAAATGGTTACCTTAACAACAGCTATCCCCTGTCCGTCTCCTCACTTTCCAATAGCGACTCACAGTCTGTCCTGAAGAGTCATCATGACCCACTCCCAGCAAGAAACCGGGAAGTGTTCAGCGGCAGACAAAACTTACCAAAAGCCCCTTTAAATAGCTATAAATCCATTTGATTCATGTTTGACTCAGCTGTGTTTGGTACATCCTTGGGACCAAATGGGGCCCCCAGGCTGTATACACAATTCATTATCTTCATCAAAACGTAAAATAAAACTGATAAATGGAAAACAGAGCGAGTGAACGATTGATGTGATGTACTTACTGTTCAATGCTGGGCGAGAGGTAGAGTTTAGGAAAGACTTGGGTGGCCTCAGCATCCTCGAAGCTCACAGAGAGAAGGGCCACATCCTCTCCAGGGTCCAGAGCTGTGTCCTGAGAAAGACGATGACAAAACACAACACCTAAGCAACATACCATTGAGATGTGGGCTGGGACTCCTTTACATAGACCATACATGAGATTGTTATGGTTAGGTTCTAGATACCATTCGAAGCCGGTCAATCTATCAATAGATACATGGATCTGTTCTCTCTTTATATTAACCATGCTAGCCGTGTGACATCTGTGTGATGTTTGGTTTGCCCTCCTCTTTGGTGCAGACCATCTCAACAACTATTGGTTGGATTGCCATGAAATTTTGGACAGACATTCATGGTCTCCAGAGAAAGATGCAGACTGTCTTTGGGGATCTTTGGGTTTTCAGTTACCCAGTTAAATGTCACAATATCTACTTGATGGACTGGAACGGTTTGGTTCTCACGTTTCTTAATGATGCTGGTAATCCTCTGGCTTCTCCCTTAGCACCACCACAAGGCTGACACTTGTGGTTTTGGATGGATTGTACAGACATTACTGTTCCCCTCAGGATGGATTGTAATAACTCTGGCAACCCCTTAACCTTTCATAGCGCCATCATCAGGTCAACACTTTCAAAGACTGGTAAAAACTGGTCCACTATTTTGGTTTATGACTAAATACATTCCCATATGCCTCTGCTGTACTTGTGCTTATTAGCAAATGTTAGCATGCTAACACCCTAAACTAAGATGCTGAACATGATGCTCAACATCAGGATTTTAGTTTGAGCAACATATACATCAAAGAGGTTGTCATTCCAGAACAATGAATATTTTATCTGTCTAAAGCAGTTTGAGCTACTGCTCTGTGAATGCGAACCTGAGTTATACTTTCTGTAATTTAAAATAGTTAGAAGCTAAACGTCAGAAGATCGGAAAAGGTTTCAGATGCTGGTTACAGGGTTCAGATTTGATGGAAAACCAACGATGGGTTACACAACAAGTGTGCAAGTCCCAAAATGTTGAAGAAGATGGAGAGGAGAGGAGGAAAGACACCAGAAGAAACATCTGTTTAGTTTCATGCCACATTAGCTTCAACAGCTGCACCATGAGGCTGAGCTGATGACTGGGAGCACCAATCAAATCATGTGTGAGATGGATGCAGAGGCCACCCGGAGCTGCTCGCTACAAACCTCGTCTGTCTCTCCGAGGTTCTAATTTCTCATTCTGTGATGTTTTTCCTAGAGCGTGGCTACTTCCGCGGCACTGTCATTAGAGTGATTCCACATCAAGCACAATTCTGGCCTCGCTCTCCCGACAGAGGCTCGGCAGCGTTAATCAAATGTCTTACAGATGGTTTGAACTCATCCATTTGTTATAATCGCTGCCCGCCGTGGTGAGAGGAAATCTAACCACCATACATGATGGACAGAGGCAAAGTGAAACCAGTTTGCAGCAAGGCAGCCTAAAACTTGATCAGGCCTATTAACTAATTACACATGCCTGTTAATCAAAAACTGAAGTGACCATTGGTTTGAGAAAAATACATCTGAGTGGGCGGAAAATAAAATTCCTTCACTGAACATGTCCTCTCCAAGTGGAGCAGAATTAATTTTCTCTGCATGTAATCTAATGATTCTAACTACAGTGTTGAATTAAACAAATATAAATAAATAAAATCAAATAAATCAAAACAATGAAATGAATATGAGTTAGTTGCAGCCCTGTGTGTATGACAGACTTCAGGTCCAGAGGCGGCAGGTTTTAAGAGTTTTATCCTTAAGTGTGTATCATGAAGTGCAAATATAAGGCTCATTAATCAACAGTTCGTTAGTCTACAGAGCATTTACAAACATGCAGATATCAGCAGTCACAACAATGGCTGCAGCTCTGCAGACTGTCACGCAGTTTGCCTTGTCGCGGCAGATACATTAGGGGGTAAAGACATAAGGAGTTGAAGGGAGGCAGTGAAAGACGGCAGGGTGTGTGGCATCCAAAAGTGTTGCCTGATGGAATCAGCTCACATCAATATAGTGTGCATTAGTAAACAAGAACTGCCCTCTGTCTCACAGCAGCGCTCGCGGCTTCTGCCGCTGACGATATGGGACAGACATGAACAGGCATGGCGATGTGGGTCTGGGGTGGGCGTGGGGTTTTTGTGAAAAGATTGTTTTGCTCCAGTTTGTAGCTGTCAAGTCCAGTTCTCATCTTTAAAGGTGATTTAATGGATGGTTCCTCTGGACTGGAACAGAGTAAACAGATGAATGAAAATCAACAGGAAGGTGAGGAGGCCAGAAGAGGAACATGGGGCGGCTCTGTGCGGGCTGCAGTGGACCATCCTGGGACTCGGTCAGACCAAGGGTGCTGTTGAAGGGACGGCCTTTTTGTGGAATGATTCAGACTCATCTTGTCCCAGAAGACAGCGAAGAGCTGTCACAAGTCATATTGCATCAACGAAACAAACAAACAAACAAAAAAACTAAAGGCAGACCCTTTAACTTTTAGCTATTGCCATTCTAAATTAATGTGCTGTGCAAGGGAGCTGAAGCTGCGCAGATAAAAATAGTTTTTTGTCGGTTTAAGTTAAGTACCACTACGCATCAAATTCACATGATTATTTCAAAAACACAAAACTTTTTATAAAACTGAGAAGAAACACGCAAACACTATTTGCCAACATGAGTTGCGCCAAGTTTTATCGCCAGTAATTCGGGGTATGAAACGCACACTTTTACACTTAAAATATTATTTACACCTATTAAATTAAAAAAGCTTCTGGGTCACCAACCTGTCGATCACGATCAACCTGTTGTCGTGGAATTCGTGAGGAATTTCAGTTGAAAGGTCATTTGCTTGTATTCACTCCTGAAGCCACATGTAGACCGCATTGCGCAAATAGTTTAAGCTGCTAAATCAAAGCAATCACTGCTGCTCTTGTTTTACGTTAAAAGCTTTGCATAAGTAAATGACATTGGGACTTACAGAAAATGCATTGTATTTATCACAGAAGTTAACAGTGTAGCACTGCTGTTGCAAATTTGTTTATAATAATAATCCCTTTTTTCAGAAGCCGACAGGATCTCCAACACGGCGTCAAGGTAAAACCAAGGATGTGCATCCGTGCATCACAAAACCTGGCACGAGTGCACTAAATCTATTATGACACCTAGTCTATTATGGCAGTCTTTTATTACACCTGTTGCTTAATAGCTGCTGCGTTTTTTTAATCTGTTAATGTGTCACATTTGAAGATTTGTCTTCTAGGCTGAAGGGTGTGTTTGATTTCTTGCCGTACCTTCATTTCCTCAGGACAAACTATGAAAATATCCATCATGAGTCATGTGTGTAGTCAAATGTATTACATTAAAAAAAAACAATATGTGAACAAAACAATATATAATTGAAACTATTATAACTGGCTGTTGGAATGGTGCGTATTGCTGCAGGCGAATCTTATCATCTGACCCATCAGCTTCTAGCTTCAATCCTAGCTCCTATTTGGACTGGTTGGTGACCACTGCTGTGCTCATACACATCTCTCTTTGTGTGAGCAGATACAAACTGCATTTAAGTAATTTGGGACCTCAGGTAGTTGCTATGCAGCTGTGGGATTTCCTGTATCACTTTAAACATTCTTCATCATAATGACGGCTTAAGTCCCATGAACAGTTGCTTCAAAACCCACAATCCTTCAGGCATAGAGGAAGTACAACTTGCTTTTAAAATGCAGTGGGGTCTGAAAGTCTGAAATCGCTTTCCCATTCAGTTGAATTGGAAACGGGTCTCAGACTTTTAGACCCCTCTGCACATTGTTAAAATACTGTGGCTTATTTGTGACTACTGAGAGCGAAACAAAGATGTTTGTATCTGAAGCTTTTGTGCTGCACAAAGTTTTCATGCCTATTAAGTGGGACTTTTAAAATAAAGTGTAGAAGGGCAACACAAATGATTTACTTGACAGCTGGTTTTGATTATGGAATACAGAATATGCTGAGGGGGTGTCCTTGCAGTGTGGTGAGAAATTGCAGGCATTTGAATTCTCTCTCACAATTTTCTGTTCCCAAAACTTTGCAAATCTACACAGGAAGCTTGTGAAAAAATATCTTAATGAGAACAAAAGTTGACCTTTTAACCTGGCTGCCTTGAAACCATTACTTAAATTGAAACAGAGGAGCTTTTCTCTCTATAATGAAATAAAAGCCCCCAAATGGCCATTAATGTTTCTTTACACACATACACACATCTTCAGCCCTTTTAACCCAATACACTTGAGGGCATCTGCTGCTTGCTTATGTAAAGAATTAGCAGAGAACGAACATTAAAAAAAGCCTTTGCTCCACAGGCCATAGGCAGGCCTTTAATGAAGAGACTTCTTCATTGGTAAGTAATGAGCACGGAAATGGCCTGGGTCAGACGACTGCAAGACCGCAAGGAGGGCGTCCTGCAGGGGTGGTAGTTGGACGTTGAGGCAGTATTTACTACATGCCCCCAGAGAATTTGACTCAACTGCTCAGGGACAGGATTTAAGAAAGCGGGTGAAGAGTGTGCACGCGTGCGTGTGTGTTCGGACATCAAGGTTAGTGAGTGCCTCCGAGTCAAACCCTTTCACGTGGCCACCACCCCACGTCTTCCGTCCTCCTTACTCTTTCAGACATGCGTGCACGAACACGCAACTACACACAAGCGCGAGGACACTTTTCCTTGTGTCCGTTCTTGTGTCTCCTGATGCCCCGGCCTCTGGCATCTGCTCTGTATCGCATGTGACAGGTTGGAGATGTGACAGCTGTCCTTATGCCAGACCAAGTCTGGCCAAAGTCACAACACACACAAACACACTCATCTGCAAACGCTACACAGGGGCTTCACTGCAGGGCTAGTACGGAGGAGGTAAGGGCACTTTGTCTGCCTTCTTCGCCCAACTTTAAATGTCATGCCCAACGTAGTGGGGCGGCTTGACTGACAGCAGGGTTGTTGTGCAAGGACATGTCCAGCTTCTAGGCGAGCAGCTTTGAGTGCCCCTGTACATATGCTGGACACAGTGCTGCTTCGCCCCTTGAAAACCAACTGATTGGGCAACATTTTGGACCCCACAAGAAAACCTTGAAAACTGCAATAACTACTGGTCAGTTTTTGAAATCCAGGTAGGAGATTTAGAGGAACACTGGTGTTCAAGCTCAAGAAGATTCAGTCGTTTCATAAGAATCTACATCGCCTGCAAGCATTGTGGGATTTTCTTTTTGACTGCATTTATTTACTACTAAATAAATTCATTTATTTAAAAAAAATGGCTTCATTAACTTAAAAAACCTTTCTAATAAGAAACAAAATATGCAGCAGAAAAAACAGGTTATACTTTTACTAACACCGAGCCAAATTAAACATTGAGCCACTCAGTTAGGTGGGACAAGGGAGAATTGGAGAAGCGAGCACTACTCTGAACAAGGTCTCATAGTGGTGAAACACCACTATGAAAGAGGCCCAGCCAGCATCGTCCAACTGTAGAGCCACAGGACAGACAGTTTCACTTCTGCAGTTCCAACATGTGGCACCTATTAGCAAAAAAACAAAGACACATAACAGCAGCAGTTTTGAATAGTAGAGGACATGCCAACATGCACCATGTGGAGGCAAGGAGTGGAATAGCATCTGCCATTCTGACACTTGTGCCACCTTTGCTGTGTTTCTGTGTCTGTTTAAGGTCTTACATTCTACACACTAACCCGAGTGTCACTGCATGTCTTTTTCATCTGTAGGATTGCCTTCCCAATTTCTAGTAATGTAGCTCGCCAATGATCAGTGTTTGATGCAGAACATTTAAACTTAAAAAAAAAATGACAGAATCTTTTCTGTATCTTCTTTTGTATTTTTATTTGTATTATGTATCCACGGCAACTGAATCAATAATCATGACTTTTTTTCATTATCCTTAAAAACCTTTTATAGAAAGCTTGATTTTACCTATGAAAAAACAAGTTGCAGTAATCAGTGCGTCAGAGGAAAAATGTCTTTCCTATGGTGAAGTGCTACATTTTTTATATTTTACAAGGTTTTTTAAAGTTAATTGCAGGACCTTGTGCTATTCAGCTCTGTATGTACCCGCTGTTTGTAACTATCCAGGTCAATATTTAAATAATGGCTCCAAATTTAATGATTTAAGACGATGGAAAAGTAAAGCATTGGGAAATAAATATGCACAATTTACACAACAGTTCTATTCACTTGGACTTCACTGGAAATTGCCGTCGTTCTCCCACAGATACATTTCAATGTCATCTAATAACTAATGTTGACAATCATCATACAACAGCACAAAAATTGATCTTGTGTTCGATATCAACAGTGAGCACAAACAAAAAGCACTGACCATTACAACGTCTTAAATAATACTTGTCCAGAATATAGTGAATGAATGTCTAACATACAGAGTTATGTGTGTGTCAGCCTTTTCATAGGTTTGACAGCGACTTACGCCATCACACCCTAAGGACGAGAAACGCGGGGTCAAGGTGGCGGCTGCCAAAATGTCTCATTGCATGACATGAAATGTTCTGATTGAGAAAGAGAGTTGAGGATATTGTTCCTAATGATGCGGCAGTACTGCTGCTGCTGCTGCTGCTTGTGGGGAGGGGGATGAGTGGAGCTGTGGTGCACTCCAGGGGCCATGATGATCCTGCTCCCTCCACCTCAAAATACAGAACATGCAAGCGCAAGCACAAGTCGACACAACCCACTTGGCACGAATGTCCAAGAGGAGCTTACTTCCTCCTCTAAAATATCTGCCCTTACCCGTGTCGAGCTCCCCTTTTCCGTCAAACTCTCAACTCATGTTGGAACTCAGGCTGATGTAACAGGCACGGTAAATGATTAACTTTGTGCAACTTTGTGTCACCACATACTTGCACCCTGTGCCAGGTCTTAATTTCATCATTAGAACAATTGCAGAGAGATTACAGAGCACGCATGCTCCACCTGGAACCCTGTTGGTAGAATAGCACCCGTACACACCTAAACACATCCCTGTTGGCACAGTTCAAAAGCCTTGTGCACAGGGTGTGTTCGCAAAGTAAAGAATAAGAAAATGCTTGTCTGTGTGTGTCCTTTCTGTTGAGCATGCAGGGCTTTAAGAACGATGGGTGTGGCAACAAATTATAATCTGTCCAGAACTAGTTGCCAGAATGTCGACTGGTTGTTAAACAGCAGGTGTGAGTAGTGTTCAGTTATAGAAATACATTTCATTTTGCACAATAAGACTTTGGGCTTACTCAATGGCAGAAAAATTATAGTTAATTAATTAATGTTTTTGTAATGTAATGTGCTTTTATTTGACTTATTTCATCTTTAGGGCTGAACGTATGCAAAAGAATTTCTATATTACATTTATATAAGGTATGTTGTGACACATTTTATCCTTACTAAAAAAATTGCAGCTCTCGCAATTTAGATATTGCACTTGACCACAAACAAAAGAAAAAGTATACAACATATACTTAGTAAAAAAAAAATTGTTCATTTCCTCATTGATTTTAATATGGTGAAAATGAGGCAGAGGATTCTCCAAATCTACCAAACTTTAGTCATTAAAAGTAATGGTATAAAAGTTAAAACAATAACTTCAAAGAAGAAAACTAACTAAAACCAACAAACAAATAAAACCACAATTTACGATGACTAAGAGCAGTTTCAGTTATGCGCCCAAGCTTTTTTCAGTTATTTTGAAGAGTCTGTCTAATCCACTATAGTGGAAATAATAGAAGCTGGAACAACTGCAAACAAGTCACAAGTGCAGTGTGTTGCAAAACAATTAACCAATGGTGTCTCCACCCTAAAAAAGCCACACACTAAGAATCCACTTCTTGGAAATGAGATTGAATGAGACACCTAATAATGAGTCATAACCATGGGTGAAATATAGGTTAATACGACCAGCGGGGCCACAGTCGTCAATACACGTCATGTGAGGTGAGAAAAAAAGAAGAATCAAGTGTGAAGAACGGACATCATAGTGTAATATTGCTGACTTCTCCATACGTTTAGCAACACTAAAGGGGCTCTAACTTGTTTCTCAGGAGTTGGGCCACCCGCCAAAATCTTTACATTCTTTGCAGCAGCAGCTGGCAGATGATCAACGGATGCGCCACCGAGACACTTAACCACGCTGATCATGTTTCACAGAAATACGAGTCATATGTGTGACTATGGCCAAGCGTCACTGATAGTGTGTCACTGATAGCATGTCACAGCTATGATCTAGCCTTCGCTGTATGAATCTCAAGTGTGTGACGCTGCGGCTTAAAGCCACACGGGTGACTCAAGCATGTTTGCATATGCATAACTGCATGTCTGTGTGCTCCAAAAAAACAGAATCAATGCATCTGGTATGTTCATACTGATGACACAATACAGATTGACGTACAAGTCAAGGGCTTTTTGACTAGTGATTAGTTATGCGCAACATATTTAAATCTCAAATCAACAAGATGTGTGTGTGTGTTTTTTTTGTTGTTTTTTTTTAACTTATCTGGATTTGGAGACTGGAAACCACGAGCACTCTGAGAGCAGAAGCTGAAAAGGCAAGAGCGAGCAGGGGCTTAACGCACTGGTTATTGTGGCATTTTCTGGGGGTGATAATTGTAATTGCATTAATATTGCTTCGCTGACAGTGTTGCAGCGTGTTTTTGTCCCATTGCAGTGTTAATGAGACTATTCCAGTCATTTGAACCACTGCAGCCCCTTACCCCCTGTTTTGGACCGATGGCGTGTTGGGCCCAAATAACCGTGAAATAAAGGCATTTACTGAAATCACAAATCATTTGGCTCATGGTAAAAATGAAGATTTTCTCAAGTACAAATGTAGTATTTATTGCACGGCACAAATCCTGCCTGCTTGTCCATTAGTCCAATAACCTACTGCTTGTGTTAATACACAACTGTAATCTTTGATACCAAATGGGAGCTATAAGACATAAAAATATCCCACATATCTTCCTTGTAGTTCCCTGTAGAAGGTTAATGTATCTGAAAACAACTTATATGTGACATTACAGAGTATCTTAGCAGTACTTACAACGAGCTAGCGAAATCTGCTTAAAATAATGGATGAATTGAAAAACTGTATGTTTGATTTGTGCTACATCAATTTGCTGATATTTGGTTTTCACATTCTGCTACTTTGAGACTATAAGCTATGATGCCTTCCTTTGTGCTTTTGAGAAATAAAGACAGGAGGAGAAGGTAGACTCGGGTTTGGAGACATTGGTAAGCCGAGGGTAGGCAAAGGCCAAGACTCACAAATGAGCACAGACAGGCAACATATAGGGGCACAATTTCACCCTGAAGCCACCAATGTGTTAATAAAAGGCCTACAGGAGGCAGAATAAGGCACGCAGAAGGCCAAGGAATTGAGAGGTAAATGAAAGCTGAATAATATCAGGGTTGAAATGAGAAAAAAACAACAACAAAGGATTAGAAGAAAGGACATTTGGAGGTGTTACAGAAAAACATCATATAGATAGTGTACAACGTGATATAAAGCGAGGGCGGAAAGTAGGCCAGATGGAAGTAATTCCATGGAGGCGTGGAGAAGTGTAGGGGGGGACGGAGGATGGGG
>NW_019524905.1:1142456-1154393 GCF_002814215.2 Seriola lalandi dorsalis | reverse complement strand
GGTTCTCCTGAGACTGTAATGCTGGAAACCTCTTGATGCTCAGCTGGGGGTACAAGCAGGTGGGTGGGAATCTTCGTTAGGAGCTGCAGTGTGGGTGGGTTACGGGGGGTGGGGGTGATTGTGGATCGCAGATTCGCCGAGGGAGACAGGAGGCGGGCATGACCTTTGGTATCAGGGAGTCATTTCGGGGTCACTGGAGCATTACTGGGAGTGGATTCGAGCTCCGCGCTCTCTAACCACTCCTCCTAAGGCTCTTCTTTTCAACTTGCCGTTTACCTCCTCACTTCAAAAGGAGGTGACGGAAGCTTCCAATGTTACGTCTCTTGAAAGGCACGTTACATTTCATCAGTTCCTAATATAGAAGATGAGCGCTTTATCTATTTATATGTACTCATGGGGATGGAGACAACATCAATAACAGGGTGTGGGCTTTTTCAACAGGCCGAAATGGAACCATTTCTTAAAAAAAAGACGGTGTTAGCGTAAATTAAAGGGCAAGAAATGCTGCACTTGCTGCAAATACTGTATGTTTTCAGCATATGCACATAACACACTGAAGAAACAAACAGAAAAATAAACTAAAGAAGAAAAAAACTGATTAAAAAAGATAATCAAATAAAAGCAAATGGCCCAAAGTGTCATCATCATCACGATGAGTAAATATGTTCCATGATTCCATGTCATGAGGCAAGTGATGACTAAGTTACAGTGAGGAATATGTTGTTTATCATGTGCAGACAATTATCAATTCACCAGCGTCAGAGGCATTCTGTGAAATTAGTCACTGCATATGCTCCCACACCTAGTTACGATAGATATGAACACTTAATAGGCCAAATGTGTCATCATCAATGGGATTTGAGGCTAGGAAAGTGTCTCTGATGAATTCTCACCTCTGATGAGGAATACTAGCTTAGTATAAAAGACACTGAAAGTGGGGAAGAAAAAAACATGGAGGAGAAGAAGAGACAGGCAGGCGAATAGATAGGAGCTGCCATAAAGCAACGTGAAAGAAATGAAAGGTCAAGCAGCTCACGTTTTCTGTTGCTGCTAACCACCTCATCATGAGGCGAGGCTCTGGTGCCACTAGTCATGTGTCACAACATGGAATGATGGAGAATGCCTGACTCCTCCACCTCCTCCACCTCGGGGCGCGACCTTTCCGACAACCCGTCTGTCAATGCGGCACCAGCGTTGTCGCTGCAAGTGATGGGTCAGTGGATGGAAATGCACTGACGGAGGCGAGGACGTGCGACACATAAAGCAACAGCCACCTGTACCCAAACAAATACCTGAACCCTCTGACCTCGTCACATTTACGCTTGAATAATTTTATCATTTGGCTTTATTACATGTTCTGAATGCAAACAGTGAACACTTCAATGACATGAGTTTTTTCAGCTATTTATCTTAAACAGACCTAATGTGAGGTCACCAGACACGATGAACTACTGATAGAGGTGGAGAGCTCAGTCACACTTCGGCCAGTCTATGCAAATGTTTGCGACACCAATCTTTCACTGCCATTGAAGCATACAGGATGGACAAATCTAAAAATGTACTCTTGGTTTTGTGATCTCTGACCCACTTCAGCAGCATTGGAAGGTTAAAGGTCACCTGTGTTGGACTTTGACCTGTAAAACAGAAAGCCTCCTCAATGTCCACCCAATAGCCCTTTGACATGATGGACATCCTGGCTAATGATGGAAGGAAAAGCAACAACTGACACTACTCAAATATGTCTGTGTGCACCATCAGGATGTTCTAGTAAAAGCTAAAACATGGCTCTCTAGTTGCTGTTTATTTGCTAGCAGCTTCTTCCTTGCTGGTGCTCTGCTGCATTTCTTGGTCTGTTACCATCTCATGTAGATGAGAAACATTCAGATGTTCATCCCAAGATGTCTAAGATAAAAATCTTGGGATGAACATGCATCGTCTTGCTTTCAAAGGGTTCTTCAACCTTTAAGCAAACATACGCAATACCAGGGCCATGGCAACACCTAGGCACACCTGAATGGAATACAGCCATTTTTTATGTTGTCAGTCAAAATGACCCATCCTCCAGGGATACAACAATTCTTTGTTTTCCTAAATGCATGCTGAATGAAAACAAGTAAAAAGGATGTTGCATGGCAGACAGCTATTACAATGATTAAGGGGAAACAATAAAGTTGCATGTGAAATAAGGTTTTATGAGGAGGTGTATAATTTTCTGCTTGTGTAATGCTATTGTTAGCGTGATAGACAAGCTAGCTACAGCAGCTTATGCTCATGACTGTGCAACATTATTTCAAGTCCTGCCTGATTTTCCTGCTTAAGCCGCCCTGCCCCGAAAGGTACAACAAAACACCAGACTGAGGGAGATGTGTATCAAGCACAGCTGCACATGCCCACACAGTTTTCACACTTCCTGATGATAAGGAATAAAGTGATGTTCTTCTATATATCACTATGCACTCTGTCCTTTTTGTTAAGTGTTGCAAGCCATTATATGTATGTTTTAACTGTGAAGACATCAACGGCAACATTTATGTTTAATACTGTATACGGTTCTTAACAAAGAAAATAAAGAAACTTCTGGGTTGGTTTGCCTTTAGACATCGCCATAGCCACTTTCACGTAAACTAAAAACAAGTTTAGCCAGTAGATGGGTGCTACCAGAGTTGAACAGAAATGGTTATGTCATAAGTTCAAATATTTACACTTGGCTCTAAGGGTGTTTCAGGGTGTGGGCATCATTAACCACAAATTGATATTTACAAGCACATGGATAAAATCCTTTCTGGTTTCCATGGACTTTCTATTTTTAGGATTTAGATGAAGGTTGGAGTGCATCCACCTGTCTACATGCCCAGTCATACCTATTCCAGGCAACATGCTGGAGTCGTACTCTCCCCAACATGTAACAACCTCATATTCCTTGTGACTTTTCACTTTTAGAGCAGTATGATTCAATAGTGCAGTGTAAGGAGCTGAAACAACTCCTTATTTAGACTTCTATTTGAAATTCAATAGAATCGATTTTTTAATATAACCAGGAAATTTCCATAGAACTGGGACTTCCCGAGAACTGCACTCCGCTTTCATAATGTTTTCTTGGGCTCAGTCCCAATGTCAACCCTAACCAATGAGCACACAACAGTCCAAGTGTTAAAATTACTACTAAAATGAGACTGCACTGTATTAAATCACATCACCTGCACCCAGTAAAATGCAAGGCACATATATGGTTAAATAAACAAGAGGGTTTCTTGCTAATTTTCTGAAGATAATAACAGCCTACAGTATTGGTAATGTTTGGTGTCAACACGAATCACACGCAATGAACACGATCATGTCTTCATTCTTAGAATAAAGAAGACCCTGGTAGATAGAGTCCTGGTTGTTCCACACTTCTTCAATTAAAGAATGATGGGGTCCACTGTCCTGTTGGGAACCTTCAACACAGCAGAGTTTTTTTTTGTAGCCTTCACCAGATCTGAGCCTCGACACAATCCTCTCTCTGAGCTCTGCAGACGGCTCCTTCCTCCTCACGGCTTGCTATTTGTAATGATATGCATTGCCAGCTGTGAGACCTTATATAGACAGGTGTGTGCCTCTCAAAATCATGTCTAATCAGCTGAATTTACCCCAGGTGGACTCCAATCAAGGTGTAGAAACAGCTCAAAGATGATCAAGAGAAATGAGAGAAACCTGAGCTAAATTTCAAGTTTCATAGCAAAGAATCCAAAAACATATGTCAATGTGATATTTCACGATAGTATTGAATTTTGTATAATAATGTCAGTTCTGTACAGTTTTGAAGGTCACAGATTCCTCTTGCACATCATAAATATCAGTCAGGGCACGGATCTGTTTTTGGGTGATGCAATTAAGTGGAGGCTCTGGTAAGGTATGGCTGACCGGGATATGAAAGCCACGAATTTTACAATTCTTTGCGGATGGAGACCTCAGTTCAAAACATCAAAGCAACATACTAATTACACAATTTCTCGAAAGATCTTATTTTTCTATTTATTTTTTTAATCTTATTATTTTACAGCCATGTTTGCTGTTGCAGAGGAAGCAGTGCATTTGCAGCTGCAATCTGAATCAGATATTCTCACTATAACAGGTGCTTTTACAGGGAGGCCTCAGACATCAGTAACATGCACTAATGATTAAAAACATTAAACTGTCTGCATTACCCCTAAACATTATTTGTTTACACGGCAGTACGCAGATGTCCTTTGATTTCAGTTCCACAGCTACAGTTTGTCCGTCCTCTCTTCGTGACAGTTCGAAACATGAGTGAGATGAAAGCAAGTTCCTTATAATAAGAACCGCTTCATCCAGACTCCATTTAACTTTCTCATCGTGAGACTTTTTCTCAGCAGGCTAAAAAGCTGTGGAGTACCAGATGTTAAACCACCTGGCAGTAATCACAGCTGGGTTCTCTCCTCCATGGAGCTTGTGAAAGAGACGAATCAGACACGAAGTTCTGGATCTCTAACTAGGAGCCTCAATTATTAACAATTACAGACTTCAATCTTCAATCGATAAACCACAGGTACATTCAGTCCTAGTGTCCTCCTCTTTTCTAATCATGGCTAACACACTCTAGACTGTGCATACTTCAAGGTGAACTTGGTCATTCCAAATTTTATAAAATGAAACTAATCAGCAAAGACCTTGTTTGTAAGGAAACGTTGGAAAGAAGAAATTCTCTTGATGTCAATGGAACATGTTTTTAGTTTTTCTTAATTGTGTGTGGGACTACAGACTGGGGAATTGGTAAAATACTTATTAGAAATGTCAA
This sequence comes from Seriola lalandi dorsalis, assembly GCF_002814215.2. Taxonomy (NCBI): domain Eukaryota; kingdom Metazoa; phylum Chordata; class Actinopteri; order Carangiformes; family Carangidae; genus Seriola; species Seriola lalandi. The sequence continues at coordinate 1,149,595 of NW_019524905.1, read as the reverse complement.
AATAGCTAATCTCACAGAACAGCTGTTGTCTTTAACCTGTATTTTTGTTCATGATGCTGTGATTGGAAAATAATGATTTTATCTGTAGCAACAGCTTGGTTGAAAGTCAGTTAGGGAAGTATTTATGCACTGTGATCAAATTTTACACTACTTTCGAGTTTTATGACTACTATACTTTCGATCTCAAAACAGAAACACAGAAATATGGAAATAAGAACAACTATATCCAAAACGTGTCTCATTTGAACCTCGTTTCAGTTCCCCCCCTCCACCGGCTCTCTTGTCATCACATGACATGTTTTAATGCAGCATAATTCATGTGTATATGTGATAAGACATTAATGACAGGTTATTAAAAAATGTAACGCATTAATAAAATCATCATTTAAAGTCAACTGTCAATTTTAGGTATTTATACACATTCTAAAGTTAATTTTACATTTCAGAGATGCAAGCAGGTACAGCAAAAATAGATCTGGTACATACAACATAGCAGAGTGGAGGCAAAGACCTGGGGTCAGGTGTGGCTCATGGACCAAGTGGTCCCACCCACAACTGCTAGAATGGCAGCGAATCATTTCTGGCAGCTGTGCTGCAGCTGGTAGTGATGTAGCTGGATGCTACAGACCATGATGTGCATAGCAAAACTTTGATCAGCCTGAATATGGAGAATTGAGATGCTGGCTTTTGTCAGACTTTCCAGCTTTAAATTAAGCAGCCGTTATCAGTTAGTTACATAGCCAGCTTTAGCATTAACATCTGTTTACTTACCAGCCATCATTCAACCCTCACTGCCTTTACAATACAAGAGGTGATAGTTCGTCCCCTGAGCAGCACTACTTCTTCAGGGAAGACTACATGCTACAGTGACTCCACATTTGAAAGTGATTGAGTTAGCATGCTAACTTCAGTTGAAGAAAAGTGATCGAAATAAAAGCAAAACCAGAGTTCACATGGGTGTTGCTTTCCACTGCTGGAAACAGCTGCTGGTGAGTAAAGGAATGAAGTTTGATGCTGAACTTACAACGTTCCTTCTATAATGGTAAGTAAACAGCTGCTAATGCTAACGTTAACTATGTAGCAATAACAAAACGTACAGTTACCTCCTTTAATATCAGCAGTTTGTGATCATCAATTGATCACAAAGTACTGGTGATGTCAATGTGGTTGTCAGAAACCTTTCGATTGAACATTTCTACTCAGTTGAAAGGTTGGTTACACTTTACAATAAGACTTCCCTTATAAGATAAGCCACCAATCCACTGTGTCCTTCTCTTTTGCAACTGCATTTAACATCTTGCAACAGGGGAGTTTCAGTTTGCTGTGTCAGCAAACTCAGGAGAGGGGTGTGCATTTCCTGCCATCAGTTTGGACTCAAAGCCGTCAAGGAGCAAATATCACCCATATTTGGCCTAATTTGAATCAATCATCAATTAGAAACATTGAAATATACATTATCTAGCGAGAAAATCAGCAACTGCAATTTTGTTATAATTACAAACATAAAATATCGAAACATAAAATAATATCTTGAGAATGAAATCTTTATTTTTATTTCAACACTTTCTGCTCCCTCACTTCATATTTCTGTTTTAGAGCTGTTAACGTCTGACATTTAAATTCATCTTCAAGAGCATACCGAGCTATAATACATCCACCATTTAAAAGCCACATAATTGTTTATCTGCGTGGAAGCACTGGCTGGCCTTTTCAGATTTCAGTCGTACACTGCATTAGTGAAGCCCAAACTGGCAATTACTTGACAATGTCTTTTGGGCAACTTGCTTTCCTACTAAATGCCATGTCTCGATGCTATACAGATACGCCATCACTCAGCAACAGATCTTTCAAAAAGCACTATGACAACAAAATGAATGCATCCTGATACGCTTTGGTTTACCCTGAATTTATTCAAAACATAGCTGAAAATCGGCTTTGCATTTTCAGTACTGATGGCAATGAATGTAAATCAGATTTAAAAACAAATAGTAGTGTCATGTAAAATCCTATGACAGTGCAGACAGCGCACCGTCACTGGCAAAAGGGATCTTGGCTTCACATCTCACCACAATTACTTGCAAGGAAGAGGACGAGCATTACTGATGACTTCAATGTATCATATTTATCTGAAAGATTTATGGGAACACTTATAGAGAAAATGGAAATCTGCAACCCATTTCTATAAAATCTCAATTACTGCAATATAACAGAACAGAATTCTCAAACAGTTATGGCAGTTAACAGTTAACATTTGCTAAATCGTTTTTTAACACTGTACGGGACAAGGTCATTTTCTTTTGTCATTAGATAACAACTATAATGAGTAAAAGGGAGTTCACATACAGCAGGAAAAGCATTATCTTTTTTATGTGGCGCCAGTAAAAGCTGCACAACGAAAAAACAGAGATGAGACAGAAAAGGCAGAGCTGAGGCAAGGAGCAGCACACCACTCTGGGCATTATGGGAGTAACCTGCAATTATTTTATAGCTCTTAAGATTCCTGAGCTCTTAGTCAGTGTTTACCATGCAAGGGCACGGCAAGGCCACAAATTACAACCACTTGCTTTGGCACCAAATGCTCAATAGTCACGCAAAGGCCCGAGCTTTCTCTCAAAATAGTAGACGGGCCGAGAATAGAAAGACAAAAAGGTAATGGATGGGAGGCGCCCATTAGGTGATTTGTTTTTTTTTTTGTTTTTCCTTTTGTCATAGGATCATCAGCATTAACACTGCAGTCTTTTTACGCTGCACAACCCAGAAACAGCTAATCCTATTCAGTCCCATCAACTGACAGCAGATCTTTTGACCTGATGTGAGGCCATGTGGTAGAAACCGCAGCCAGCAGGTCAAACCAACAGATCAGTGAGACAGTCAAAGAGCGCAGCAGACACAAGTGCTATTGAATTCCTTGCTCTGGTCATGACACAGCAAATGACACAACAGACAGTATTGACAGCACAGACAGCTGTAACGCTCAACCGGGGGTCATTTTAATTATAGCCTTAATGGACCTTAAATGATGGGTGCTGTAGTCACACACGATGATGTTAAAAGCCGCGGTCTCCTTTGTCACATCCACATGTTCATATGGTGAGAATACATGTGCACGGGTGCGTTAGCATTCCTATTTGTGTGTTAATGTACATTTGTGTGTGTGTGTGTATGTAGTGGCTACAGTTGTTTTCCAGGTCTTTGCAGAGAATTGTGAAAGACTCATCATGTGACGCAGCGGGCTATCTTCAGCCACGACTTCTCCAAAAGCTCAACTGCCACGCAGAGGGGGACGAAAGCTGGAAAGAAAAAACCGCAACAACGAAAGCCTCAGGAGTGGTTGAGAAAGGAGCCACAATTATGTGGCAACCGGAAAGGTAAAGTAACCCCAGCTGCTGCAGCCTGATGAGGTTTTGAGTTATCTCGTGGAATGCTGTGGTAGCTACTGTGTCCTCCCAAAAAAAAATTAAAAATTAGGGGGGGGGGAGCAGGAACATTTTGGACAAACACATAAACAAGCATGAATGCTGGCTTGGAATACCCAAAAGGTGCTCTGTCGCCAGTGGTGATTCAGTGGTGTAGGCCGTCACATAAGTGGCTTTGTGTCCCTCTCCAGCTCTTTTAATCTGGGTTTTGCGTGGGGGAGTTGAGTTAAAGCATTTTTTTTTTTTCTTAAGAAGAAGAAGTCTGGTGCACAGAATGATACGACTCTGACAATCATGGCACTTCTTAAATATGAAGATTTTACCTTTACTTACTGTGTCCTATGGTTTAATAATATATGGAAACCATCTGTGGATCTCATGTTCAAGTTCTGCTTTTACTTCACAGCTTTAAACGAGTCATAGCAACTTCAGGTTAATGTAAGAGCCAGACAGTGAAGCCTTAGGTGGAAATCCTCGATTGTCATTTGATGACTATTTGGGAAGACAACACAATACAGAGCTTTTGTCTATGGAAAAAGATTTGATTGACAGCTATGATAATCGTGTTATTTGACATGTTATAAACCAAAATATTAAATCAGATAAAGATAAATATCGGTAATGAAAATCATCATTAGTTGCAGGCCTAGCTCACACCACGTGTGGATTAGAATCCGTCATGGATGGCACCAAAATAAAATACATAATAAATAAAACTGATGCAATTTAATTTGACCAGATAGCTCAAATTACAATAAGACAAAGGGTATTTTTTTTAATGTGTGTGTTGCTCAGTTTGTTTTTGTTGTTTAATAGCTATTCATTTCATAATCGTTCATTCTGGGCCAGAGCATCATGTGACCCGCAAATTCAACTCTTCGTCACCGTAGCATCATTTCCACAAAGCTCAAAGCGCTGTTCCTGGGGGCTTTAGTCAGTTGCCTGGTACCTTAATGCATGTCATCTTAATGTATGACACCTAAACTACTTTTATTCCTTTCTGCACAGAACTGTATTACCCAACTGATTTTACTGACTGTACATGTAAATGCTGAGTGTATTTCGCAATAGGAAAGTGAAGTTGCTTCTATTTTTATGGTTTTCTTGCAAAGCATTACTGCATGTTACTGAATCCAATGCGCACAAACTGCTTCTCATTAACAGCAACATAACTAATACAATGAATTAACTATTCACAACGCATAAATTCAAATCCGAGCGCACTGTTATGAGCTTCATAAATTTCAAAGGAGGAATATATTATTTTCCATATGATGAAAATGTATCATTAGCGAGGGTTGCTTTAAACCCAATTAGAACTGTATGACATGCATTAATCATCATCATTGTTCATCTGCAAACACTCCATCGTTCCATCATTTGTCGTGTTCATGATGAGTTCATTACTTGGCCATGACTGGTGGCTGGTAATGTTTGTGAACCACACTTCGAGACGCACAATATCAATACCATCCAATAAAGAAATACAGAGAGAGCTGAAGAGTGGGTTGGTAAAATCAGACTTAAATAAACAACACCTACTTAATCAGCCCTCTGAATTAATAAAAGATGACCTCAGGCATCAGTAACGCTTCTGGTTTGATCTCTTCATAACCCATTTAACACTAGTGAGAAAACTGATATAGGGTTAGAGGGATGCTTTTATTTTTTATTTTTGTAGTGTGTCAAAACTTGAAATGTGCAGAGAAAAAATCCCTGTGGTAAACAGGCAGAAGCTTTCAGTAGAGGTTAATCATTCAAAGGACATTTTAAACTCAGTAGAGTTGCATGCCCTTGAGCAGTTTAGGACTGTAAACAACATGGGTGTAGAAAAAGTAGATTTAATATATAAAAAATGGTTGTCTCCAAGGTACCTGTCTTGTTGAGGTATACATTTCAAGAAATAACACAACTTAGCAAAACAGGGACATATTATTCAAGTTACTGCGCTGGGTGTGACATTTTAAACCATTTTTAGGTGTTTTCTTTATGGCTGAACACTTAATTGTTTCTGTATCAAATTTCTAATAATAATTAATTAATAACAATAAAACAGCATGTTAAGCTATATCAAGTTAAATTTTAATGACAATGACTAAAAGGAAAACAACAGGGATACAATCCGGCGACAGCCAGAGGCATTATATTTTCAGGTTGTGCGTCCGTTCGTTCGCAAGCTTGTCACATTTTTGTGAACGCAATATCTTGTTAAAGCCATCAGGGAATGGTGGTCAAAGGTCAGGGTCACAGTGACCTCACAAAACACGGTTTTGGCCTTGTGAACGCAGTTTCTCGGGAGCTCCTCGAGACATTCCCTTCAAATTTGGCACAAAAGTCCACTTGGACTAAAGGATGAACTAATCAGAATATGGTAGTCAAAGGTCAAAGGTCAACGTCACTGTGACCTCACAAAACACTAACACTAACTTAAATGTCTATAAGGATAAAATAATGAAGTGATAACATTTTATATCCGAATGGTCAAAGGTCAACTTCTCTGTGACATCATAATGTTCTGCAAAATTCAAAGTTCTGGCTATTATCCAAAGCTGTATCTAAGGAAGGAGAGATTGTGACCATATTTCCTGCAACTTGGCTGGTTGGTGGAGGTGTATAACTGCAATGCTATAATTCTAGTTTCTACAAAAACAATCTAGGTGATCACCTTAGGTCAATTTCAGACAGGTACCGAGCAAGTAGCTCTTCAGCTGTTGAGTGTACATGACATGGGGCGGCTGGGGCGCAGGAGATAGAACGGGTCGTCCACTAATTTAAAGGTCGGTTGTCCGATCCCCGGCTCCTCCAGGCCGCATGTCGAAGTATCCTTGGGCAAGATACTGAATCCCACATGATGGCTGTTCCATCAGTGTATGAATGTGAGTGAATGGGTAAATGTGGCCAGTACTGTAAAGAACTTTGAGTGGTCAGTATGACTAGAAAAGTGCTATATAAGTGCAAGTCCAAATCCACAGACAGCCAGAGGGCAGAGTAGCTGGATTATCCCAATTAAACTATTAATTACATCATATCGAATGTACAGGCTCTGAGTCTTGTGATAATGCTTGGTGAAACCTTGTTTTGGTTAACACATAAATAGAACACATATACAGGAATGTAGTTCAATTTAAAGAAATTGTTCACAACTTAAATTGTAATCAGAAAATACAGTACACATTTTCCTAAAATTGATGCTTTTAAAATTAAGCACTCTGATAAAAGTCCTACGTGTAACCACTGTTGAATTATAAGGCACAAAAAGTCTGCTTGTCGCCATGACAGCAGTGAGGACTCTTATACCAAAAGTCCAGTGCATAGACGATGATTAAAATGAGAAAAGTCAAGACCCCTTTACTTTAAATATCTAATTATGATCAACCAAAAAGGGAATTGCGTATGTTATATTTTGTTTTCCAATTTAACTATGATTTGTGTGTTCAGTTTTTATTTGAAATTTCTCATTTAGCGCCATTTGGGTATGCAACATTTGCCTACAGCTAATTTAAGAGTTGATATTTGGAAGAAAGAATTAAAAAAAGAGGGCAGGAAATGAAAAGGAGGTACAGAAATAATCGAGTCACTGACGCTGGAACCACAAATGAAGAGACAGGACGGAAGCCCAAGGCTCTGCTTCACCCTGACCCTCCACTGTCAGCTGCTGCCTGTGGAGCTTTGAAGGTTAAAATATGTGTGTGTGTGTGTGTGTGTGTGTGTGTGTGTGTGTGT
>NW_019524905.1:1111409-1142426 GCF_002814215.2 Seriola lalandi dorsalis | reverse complement strand
GAGAGAGAGAGAGAGAGAGAGAGAGAGAGAGAGAGAGAGAGAGAGCGAGAGAGAGAGTGAGAGAAATAATAAATAATTAGAGTAAAACTAATTAGATGTAAGTGCTCTTGTTGAAGCATGCACCGCTTGAGCAGACGAACTGAAGGTACTGTTATGCCCGGGGCTCAATGCAGCCCTCCCTCAGGTCAGGTTTGCAGGAAGCAAAGTTGACTTGGGGGAGTGAGATGCCAGTGTCTGGCCATTGAAGAAGCTTTGGATAAAAAAAAGTAAAAAAATGTATAAATATAAATATGGCTTTATAGGAGTAGTTTGTTAATTTGGGAAATATGCTTATTTGATTTCCAGCAGAGTTGAAAAGATTTGGTATCACTCTCATATCTACAGTATCTGTCAAATATAAGGCTCAGCAAGCAGCTGGCTAGCTTAGCTTTGCACAAAGACTGGAAACAGCGGGAAACAGTGATCGTGGCTCTGTTTGAAGGTAACAGAATCTGCTTTACAGCACCCATAAATCTTTATATCTCGTAAGTCTAATCTGTAAAGATGCTCAAGTGTGAAAACTACAACCTCCAACAGGACTCAGGGCGGACGACCGGTTAGTTTGAGAGGAGTACGAGGGGAAGAGGGGGGAGAGAGACCAGGAAGAGCTGTATATTGTATTATCATTAGTAGAATTGTTTATTATCGTATGATTTAATTGTTGTATTCACGCTCTGTCAGACTGGTTCTTTTAAGGTTATTGTTATTTACAATAACAGCAGCAACACTGGCAATGCCAATTAATATTAACAATAATAATAATGATAGACACTAATAATATGCCTTGTGACGACAAAGATGGGAAGGGAAATACTGCAGACTAACATGAAGCATCACCTTCCAGTAAAACACGCAGAACGCAAGAGCATACAGTCTCAAAAACCAGCAATTAGACCGATCCGCTGGGACGAGCAGCGGGGCTATCAGGGAAACCTTCAGCAACAAACAGGACAGTAAGTGCTTTTTACAGCTTTCACACACATCAGCAGCTGTAAACATTTCACGTGGGGTTTATAAGGATTTATTCTGACAAAACTGAAGGTTATTGTTTATTGTTGTATGATTTATTTAGTTAAATACACATCTGTTTGCAGATATACAATTCTTCAGTTTCCAGGTTTTGAATTCATTAATTGGGGATTTTAACGCTCAACTGAAATTGTTATATTTTGTGTTTTAAAATGATCAACATCATAATCAAGATAATTTCTTCCCATATTGCCTCAATCATATTATGTGCATAAAATTACACTTAATAGACAACACTTAATTCAAGTGGCAGTGATTCTTAGCAGCATATGTGGCTCCATCAATTATCACCTACAACACTACAGAACATAACAGAACAGAGTTAGGTCACCTGAAACATCCTATTGGATCAATGGCAGCTGCTTGAGGACCCCAAATATACACACAGACACACACACACACACACACACACACACACACACACACACACACACACACACACACACACAGAAATCGCTTTGGAGCTGGTGACATGGGTCAGTGCTTGTGGGGAAAACAAAGCTCAAGTGAAGCGAGAGCAGAGGGCTCAGTCACGAACGTGGCGTCACTCCGTGCTGATCAGTGTAGACATTTAGAGGCAAGCCGCCGCTGCACATATATGCACTCCGCAGAGCAAACGACAGCCACAAAAAGGACAGTATTAAAAGAGAAGGTGATGGTTGTAATTAATGGAAAAAGGTCAAATGAAGTAAGATATATAATTAAAGTTTTATTCCATTCTAAATTTTGACCTGAATATTAAACATGTTTATGTCTCTTCCTACCTTCCAGATTAAATGAGTTAACTAGAACATAACAACGGAGTCAGGTTTTACTGCAGCCATAAGACCTTACTGATATGTGTTATAGTGGGAAGTCAAGGGCCAGCGCTAAATGAGAGGTTGTAAGTAAAAGCAACTTCAAACTGGTGACAACCCAGAGGTCAAGGCACAATCAAAGGATGAGACACTAAAACGGTGCCCAAGAGAACTACATGCCCTTTAAAGGGGAAGAAAACTGCCAACATCCATCTGTGTGCATTTCACTATCTTCCCTTCATCTCCGCTCTCCGCTCTCTGCTCTCCGCTCTTTCATTTTGACTATGACTGCCCCCCTTTTAAAATAAATAAATAAATAAACAGACCAGCATTCCTCCCCCCTCCCCGAGGCTGGGCAGTCCATGCAGGAAGGTAAACATGTCCACTGTGGTGAGCTCAGACCACGCGGATGCTTTGCTCCAGGTAACAGTCGTCCTCCACGGCTCTGCGCCCACCAGCAACATCTCGGCGTTCACTAGCGGTGAAGAGTAGCCTATGTCTGAACAAATTTCCGCTTCAGTGCCAAACCCTCCCTCCTCAAGCAAGGACATCCGTGGATTTGATGGGAGGTTGATTCAAATGGAGGTCAACAGTTTGACCTCTACCCACAGTACCTGGCTGATGGCTTACACTCTGTCTGCAGAGTATCATCTTTTTGATTTTTGAAGTGTTTTTTTTTTTTTTGTAAAGAAGGATGGCTCTTAAAATGGCTGGAATGCATGTTGAAGGCTTAGTGGGTGTTCAGACCAAAAACAGCCCTGTGTTAAAATAATACAAGGGGGCTGGCGTTGGTGGGGGCATGTTGCTTCAGGTGTCAGTGAGATGATGTATGATTGAAGAGGTTCAGTTTAACTAACAGATACAAGACTCTGAACCCTTGTCAGACAGCGCAACACTATACACTGGTTAACGATACTACAGTTTATCTAATTATAAACACAAAAGGACACATTCATGGGAAATGAAAAGATGGTATAATAATACAAATACAAAAGACAAAACAAGGCGCCACGACCGGTAGAAAGAGAGAGCGGGACCAGCAGCTAAGAGCAGGTGGAGATGGTGTTGATATGGATGTTTAGTTTATTTCAGTTTCATTTAGACCAAAACTCCCTGTCCACAATTCATGTGTGTTACAGTTCAGTTATCAGTGTTCAGTTATTGTGTTACTTAATAGTTTTTTAAGCCTATTCCTCTCCAGACATGTTTTCAAATACGTTAAAAATCCTCTGCTATGATTAATATTTTGATTACCATGATTTTCCACATAAAAAGTGAAAAAAATAAAAAATAAAAAATAAAAAACTAGGGCTGGAAGCTCATCTACTCTTACTTCCTCACTGAGAAATTCTGGACCCACCACCACTGCTTACACCAGGTGGACAGGTGAAAGAGCAGAGAGCATCAAGATGGTTAGAGGAGGCTCACATGTTTGAGCCTCAGTCAGACCCAGACTCAGATCAGGAGTCTGTGGAGACCAGAACCAGAGACTAGAAGATGGATCAGAGCGGTTAGCATAGTTAGCATCTTTTATGTGTTTATCCTGTTTGTTAGCTTGTAACTGACAGTGGCTGACACAGTGTTAGTGGTTGTGCTGATGTAAACTGTGGCTCTCTGTACTGACAAAGTTTCCAGTTTATTTAGCCCCGCCCCCTGTCCCTGCAAGTTGACAGGATTGGTTCCTGGCTGTCTGAATCTGTCTTTATGAGACTGTAATTGGTTCACTGCAGTTCCAGGTGGAAATACTTAGTCGTGGTGTTGACAGCTTATTTCGCACATGATATGTCTTGTATTATATAAAAAACACCATATGGATGTTAAAAGGGTTAAAAACTTCATATTTCCTGTCTTTGGTACAACCTCTATTGTTGCTCTTTAAATCCCATTTGTACTATGTTTAGGCCTGGTCTTCAGAAGCAGAGATATTTCCCAACAGAAGAAACGGTTGCAAATTGTGTGATTTAAGTAAATCCTCCCACCCTTAACATGTCTCCTCCTATTATTTGCATGGTCCTCCCTTAAATGCATGAGCAGCTAGGAGAAAGACACACCTTGCGAACACTTGTGCATAGGTGACAGCTGAAAAAGCTGCAGCAAATCTGGCCCTGTGTGGCCGATATTTTCATGTTCACATATCATCTTCAGTTTAATAGACTTTTGCTTTTCAATGTTCCTTCACAGTGAATATATATATAGGGTATATCTGCCTGCTCAGTCAGGAAGTACTGTAGGAGTGAATTAACTGCACTTCAGCTGCTCTACAACAGCACATCTATGGAATTACTTGCAGTGAAGAAATGCACAAAACCGCTTGACTTGAAGCAGCATTCAAACCGACAGAACTAATTGCACGACAACTGTCAAACTGAAAATCCAGGTCATCGGTTTGGCGTACAGTACATTTGTGTTCTTAGAGTCCAGCCTATGTGCTGCATAATCCCATTCCTCTGTAATGCGTAGGTGGACAAGGTGTGGGCTGATGTTCATTACTTTTTTCTCTCTGCAAGTCAATACTCTTCCTTAGTCTTCAAGTGCTCCCATGGTGATACTATGTATACCCTAGCTGCCAAATACAGCATAATACTGTGAGCGTATGTGTGCGTGTGCGTGTGCATGTGTGTGTACATGTGAAGCAGAGAACATGATATGATTGGGGTGACAGGAATGTACATTCACATCCAAGATTTCGTCTCTAATAACATCACTAAATATTACAGAGTTCTTCTTAGACCACCACCCACTGGTTAAAGGTGTCAGTGTGTCTGCCTTGCTTTTGAAAACATTTGCATAGAAACCTCCAGCGAGTGACAGCATGCTTGTTTGAAAAAATGTCACCAGCAGTGCTCCCCTCAGGGCTGAGTCTCCGAACTTTCCTACCTCAAGAAATACACAGCAGGTAAAAAATAAAAAATAAAATTTGATCATGACCAGCCACAATTCGGGGCTGCTTTGACTTTGGATGAGTCGACTCAAAGCCAGCAGAGAGGGACTAGTGTCAGGGCTCCAGGTCTGAGAGACATGGGGACAAAGGCTGATGTGAGGCTGATGATGGCTGCTGTTTCCCTTATGTTTACCATCATTTCCCTTCACAAACAGAGGCTAGCCCTGAAAATGCCAGAGAGCCAGGGCCTCCAGCGTGCAGTCAAAGATGGGGGGGGGGGACTCGAAATAAAGAGAGGGGCAATGGCAATCACTGATGAAAGAGAACGAGAGAGAGAGAGAGAGAGAGAGAGAGAGAGAGAGAGAGAGAGAGAGAGAGAGAGAGAGAGAGTGTTCGGGCTAAGCTGCCTCCAGACACCACGCGGCTCAGAGCAGATCGAGAGTGACGGCTTGCTGATTAGTCAACTCACAGCCCCCAAGACCGGAGTCTGCACACATGTGCGCGCACGCACATGCACACACACACACGCACACACACACACACACACACACACACACACACACTGCTGTTCATTTAAATAAACCCTACTGTTATCATTGCACACATACGAAACACATGGACACACATGCATATAAACAAATGGACACTCATGATATCTCATGATATCTGAAGGAGGCGCCTAATGACAATGTGTGGACATAATGTGAAGAAGGTGTGTACCATGAGTATGAGTAAAAATGTGTATGGGTCTGGTATGGTTACCTTGAGGAGGTAGACGGGGATGTTGCTGAAGTCCACAGGGAGTTTAAGAAGGAAACGGGCTGAAAACTCTCCTGTCTGCAGAACAAGAGGCAGAGGTAAAGTTTACCATACACAGGTTGTATAATTTCAAAATATAAAAAAATAAATAAATTAAAATCATGAATGCATGAAATGTTTAAAAATGTGTCTTAAATTATTATCACCAGCAATAAGGCTGAGTTTAACACCAACACCAAACAACAGTTTTTTGTTGCCCAAGTTTGGGGAATATAAGTGCGATTCTTTTCTTATTTAATAAACTATGCAGGATTGTTCAATACATCCGTGCAGTAACTAAAATATATCTAAAGAAAATACATGTTCTTAAGTTAGAAAAGTTTCTGGATTTAGATATATAAAGGAAGAAGAAAATAGTAAGTATAGCCCACACATATGACCACACGTCTGCTGCAAACGTTTCACACATTTCCATGGTCTATGACACAGACACATTTCAGACAGCACCCCTGCCCATACCCAACAAATGCAATAACATTTCCAGCAGAAACGTTTTTGAAGATAATATCATAACTTTCCTTGAACCACAGTAAGAGTTCATCTTCACAGTGACTTCTTGTTGCTCAAAACCAAACTTTACAACAGCTAACACCAACTTTAACAGCCAGATCTTAGGAAATGTTGCCCCTTATTATCTGTATTATCTGTAAAAGCTGTTGCGTTGTTTTGCAGGGCGGAGATCTTAGGAAAAATGCAGTTGGTGAACTTTATTTCTTTTTTAAACAGGAGACGTTGCAGTTTTACAGCTCAGCTATCGGGACGCTCCTCTGTCATTTTAAAGCTCCTAATTACTTAAAATAGCTAAAATAGCCTGGAATGCTTAATGTGCCACTGTGACATATTAATAAAAAATGCAATGCTAGTTATGCCATTACTTTAGCTAACTATCACTGTCATTACGGTTCATGATTCATTAGCAAAATACCTTTTGTGTCAACATATTAGTGTTCAAATACACATGATCTGACATAATGCAAACTCTGTATTTTGAAGCTCTGGACAGTTATAACAATTCAATATAACAGAGAACTGTTTTCTTGAATAATGTTAATTTATGATGAATGATTTTCCAAGATTGACTTTAAACGTGCAACCTGTCGTGTAGGAATAAAACTGGGTTATGTACTGTTCGTGGGATAGTGTCATTGTGTGCCCTTCACACACGCATACAGACGCACAGATGACAACATGACGGCACAATGATGCGAAATTCATGTACGATGGGGCAGAGCTCTGACTGGTCAAATCCAACCGGGTGAAGTCAAGCCTTGCTCATATCATTCCATCACATCTTTCTCTTTAATAATCAAATGTATTTATATTTTCAACTCAAATCATAGGAATAACATGTGAACAGGGGGAAATTTTCCTTCAGGTATTTTTTTTTAATACCATCACGTGACTCTTGGTTTGGTCAAATGTAGGACATCAGGTCCTTACCCAGCTGTTCTTGCGTCCGGCATAAATCTCCATGTTGCGGCCGTAGTTGGGATCCTCCAGCAGGCTGTCATACTCAAAGAGGAGCCTGGAGCTCTCGCGCAGACGCTGGCACTGGTAGTGGTGGTACTGCTGGATAAGCTCCTTCACCAGCTGGAGCAAACATTCAGGATTCCCTGCATCCCACTGGACCAAGTGCTGAGGAAGGCACCGGAGAAGAAGCATAAGACAGACATTTGTCTTTTATTTTCAAAGGGTCAACATGTTAACGTGTAAAACCAATATACCATTATTATGTTTACAATAAGCAAATGCATCGGGAGGATTAAAAGTCTCATTTGGCATCTACTCCACTGTCTGTTGGCCAGATCTGAAAAGAAATCCTTGATCTTAGACACACAGAAAGATCAATATAATATTAAAAACAAAGAGTGCTGTGCTTTGAGCACAAACTGAATAAAGATTTCAAGATTTCAAACTTCTTCTAATGGCACCATCCTGACAGACACACTGGGGTTGATAGTTTTTTGTTGTTGTAGATGACTACCCATTGTCTTGAGCAGGGTCTTGTTCGTTTCCAGTATTAATGAAAGGTACACAGCAGTCAAATATGCAGTTTGACTCCACTGACATACAAGAGATGATCAATCTGAACAACTTATTAAGATACATCGGGAAATTAATAAGCAGCAGTAGAACAGTGGATAGGACACTGTGCTATTACCATTACCATTAAACATAATAGAGGAGAAAAAGAAGAAAGATTCTCAGCAATAGCCCAATCCTGACAAATGGTACTTCCCATTACCAGATCAGGAGGAAAGGGTTGTGCTAAAGGATGTCCTGTTGCCACAGAGTGATTTAAGTTGAAATGGAAAAGTACTGAACCTGACCTCTTCTATCTGAAACTCCTCTGGCCTCTGCTAACACACTGATTGTTAGCTAAAGATTTTTGATAAGTGCACACGCACACACACACACAAGTTGTTTTATATCATTTTATCATGGTGCTGAAATTTGAAAAAGCTGACACCCACTTCTGTATTTGCTAGAATAACAATTACAACCATGTCAACTTGAAGCATTTCAGCTGATTTATTAGTGTACCTTGCATATCTAAATGGTCCAGAGCGCATACTGACTCTCCCTTTCACCGATTCAAGCCATCGCAAACAACACTGCAACAACCTCTCACAAGAGAGAGCAGATGCAACAAGACGTGACCAGACGTGACCTCTGGTGATTTAGTTCTACCAAACTGAAGTTTTTCCTCCTGTCCACTGATGCATGAGGAATAAAATGCTTATAATTAACGCAGACAGCACTGTGCGAAAATGCACAGGATATTATGGGAAACATGTCTTGGTCTAATAAAGATAATAAATGGAGGGCTGAGCTCTTGAGAATGAATATTGCGAGAGTAAGACCAAAGCAAAGAAAACAAACATAAAACTGGCTTAATGAGTTTACTGCACTGTTTGGACTTTGGAAAGACTCTTGCTTGTAAATCTATATGGGCTAAAAGGAGATTTATGCGCCCTTAAGGAAACAGCACTTTGAGGAGTTGGCATTTGTCATTTCTAGTTTTCACATCATCACCAACTTTTCACATCAAAGTGGTATGATTCATTCATATGAAGTCATTTTGTTCATAAAGGTAAGATTAAATGTGCAACTGGGTAAACTTTTTTTCTCCCCTTTTTCCCCCGTGAGAGATTTAAATGAAGATGACGAAGATGATGACAACAATATCTGAGATAAAATGGCTCAAAAGGGGCTTAGCTTTCTTTTGGGTATGACACAGGCCCCTGTGCAGCCCTTTAGCTCTGAATAGTGAAAGTGAATCTTTTCCCCATCTCATTCTGAAAGTGAAATACTCCTGGAAGACTCAAACTGTGAGTAGACAAACAACAAGCTGTGCAACCTGATGACATAACTGCCATGCCAAAGTAAATGTGTAACTACAGTTCATCATTGTTTCTCCCTGCCATGCTGCAGCACTAAAACCAATTAAATGCAGGTCACCCTAAATGAAGAGAAAATCAGAATAGAGAGCCATTCTAATGTGTACTGAGTGGGTGGAAGGATTAATAGAGGCTGGAAATACTGTAATTATTAATACCCATCACATTGAGGTGTCAAAAGCAGGATGTCTTTGACTTGCGTTAGCTTGCCCCCCCCCCCCCGACTGCAAGTCTGTCAGTGTGTCTATCTGTCTGTGTCTGTGGCAACCCATATCAGCCCAATGGAGAAAGCTTCCATTGTTTTAGAGCAACCCACATCCCCCCTTGCCATAGAAGAAACGAGGGGGGGTGGGGGGGTGGGGTGGCAAGGACAGGCTAAACAGAGACAGTGACCTCATCGTCCTGATCCACCAGTGGTTACCAGCAATGCCGGGATTCCCGAAACGAGGGGGCGATGCAAACAAGGATGGGCATTGTCCAAAGGAGGCAGTCAGGGCAGTGCCCCAGGGCAGGAGTGAGCTGAAACTGAGGAGAGACTGAGAAAGTGCTGTGTCAGGACTGTGACACAGAATATCAGTGAAGCTCTGCTGAGGACAAGGAGAGGCAGGGAGGAGGGATCAGAGGTGGGACAGGAGGAAGAAAAAAAATATGTAGAGCTCAGGCAAGTAAGGCAGTGCCAAAGAAAACAGCACTGAGACTCTGCAGTTCTGCCTTCATTTGTGGGTAATAATGAAATGGTAAAGTACTTTAATAAAATAACTGAAGTGAGCTGCAGTACAAACTCTTTTGTGTTCCCTAAGACGACTGAAAAAGCACAGAAACCAGACAGATTCCTGTGTGTTAGGACAGGAGTGAACGAGAAACACTCCCTCAGTAATTACAGATGTCCTCAAGCTCAGTACTTAACCTCAGCTGCCTCCAGTGGAGCTCTTCACCAGCCAATGACAGAGGAGCTGAGCTTCTACTGGGCGTCTCCCAGGTGAAGCAGGGTGTTTCTGGAAAAGAGCTAGATTGACTTCTCCCAGTATAAATAAAGAGTAGTGTATGTATTTTAAGAAGGCAAAGGGAAGTGACCACGCTGCGACTTCCTAATTAGCACTACACACAAAGTACAGCTGAGGCTGATGGGACTGTCATTAGTTTTGCAGGTATTCGGTCATAAATTTCAGGCTGGACCACAGTGGTTGGCTGACGGACCAACCGACCAACAGCGCCTTCCCCTAGGACCGTGCTGTTAGCATGTTACAGCCAATAACAAGACACCACACTGGTTCATCTTGCATTGTACTGAATGTTCTGACTTTGAGTTAACAAAGTAGTGCTCGAATGCTGCTGCAGTAAAGCATTGGTCGAACATTGAGGGAGAGAGAGTGAAAAGCACTGAGCCAAAAAAGCAATGTCCATGTGTTGCAATGTGTGTGTGTCTGTGCGTTTGTGTGTAGACATGTGAGTGTGTACAGACTCTTCACTGAATTGATTTTATACGCTCTGCTGAAGGCTGTGTGTGCCAAAACAAATCTATGTGTTTTTGTCATGAATAGGATAAGCCCTGCGGAAAATGTACAGATTTGATACATAAAAAAAAAACAAAATATAGTTGCAATCGAGGCTATTTGAGAGCTGAGATTAAACATTTGATGAAATGAAATGAACAAATAAAGCCATCTACATGCCCTCTAGATCATTCTGTATGGAGGGAACATCTTTCTTAGGGCTTTATCTACAGGGGGTAGATATCATAGCTCTCAACAATACTCAGTGGTTCAATCTGGACCCTATAATCCAATTATTTTGTCAAAACACACTGGCTAAACCTGTGTCAAATGATTAAGCCTAAACTTGGCTTATGATAAAACCTGTCACCTCTAATAAATAAACCACTGATACATTCCTTTTTTTGAGAAGAGGACGTATTTATAAGGGAAGCAATTTATAATCGTATTACCTTAAGATATTAGGATTTGATTCAATATCAGTGTTAAAAACTGCACATTAAAAATATATTGGATTAGCATTAGGATTTAGCATTTTGGGTATACATGTAGCAGTGTGCCCAAGTCAGTGTGAACAGTCGAAATAACACACTTGGTAGACATAAATATTAAAGAGCACACTGCCTTTTAAAATCTAAGGAAAAAAAAAAAGCTTGCTCTTTCTACCTATTGATTCATTTACTCAAATTACACATTTTCCAATTAGACAGGCAGAATGGCAGTGTGTGGTTCTGAGATTGAAAAAATTAAGAAAATTATTTGTTCTTCGAAGATAATTAGGAAAATTAGTTCACTTAGAAACATGTAAAGGCAAATGAACTACAGGGAAAGTTTCCAAATTATGTAAAACAAGTCAAATTAAACATATTAAAAATTTCAAAAACAAGCAGCTGTTTAGCTAACTAGGCTCTTTCAATTAGATCTACTAACAGTTATTAACAGGATTAAGAGTCTACAGTCATTCTTGGGGTCCGTGAGGCTGCAATTAGGCTCAGCCGTGCTTTAAGCTAAATGCTAATGTCAGTATGCTGACATGATCACAATGATAATGCTAACAGGCTGATGTTTAGCAGGTAAAGCGTTTACCGTATTCACCATCGTAGGTTGGTATGTTAACATGCTAACATTTGGTAATTAGCACCAAGTACAGCGAAGGCTGATGGGAATGTCATTATTTTTTGCAGGTATTTGGTCATACATCAAAAATATTGGACATACAGAAATGTTGACTTGACGATGGTGCTAGATTAAAAGACTGAGGATTACCAATGTCTGTAGGCTTCATACTGTGAGGAATATGAATGTTGAATGAATGAACAAAATGTCACAGCAACTCATCTAGTGGTTGTTGAGATATTTCAGTCTGGACTAAAGTGCTGGATGGGGTGACCAACATAAAGACAACAGTAGCTAATAGCTAATATAACCAACCAGGTAGTATTGGACGAATAAAAGGAAACATCCATAAAGACATTTTAGCTTCACAGTTATTCCTGTAAGATACAATTTCAATGAGTCTAACGTATTGTACATTTGTTGAGGATAAGGGAAGAACTCAACAGACACAGTGTTTTCCTTTAAGAACAAAATGTACACCTAAATTGGGCATCTTTGCACTGAATAGACCCAAGTTGACAGAATTATGTCTTCCTGTGCCATCCGTCTGTACCATCTTCGATCCAATATTTATCTTAGGCCAATGAGAGAGGGACTGGCATCTGAAAATGCAAGATAATTATATAGGCCAAGAGAAGATATTTGTTTTTACGTCTTAAATGTGATTTTTATAGATGCTGGCAACCTGATCCAATAAATCGCTGTAGACTTGAAAGTGTGAGGCATTAAAAAACTCCCAAGTATTAAATTAATCTCTGTTAGTCTCTAATTCAAGTGTGGGCTCACACCCTGTTTCGCCCCCGGAGAGTGCCAAGTCTAAGATCATGCTAAATTGCTCTTGTCATGTGTTTAAGACACTTGGCATTCTCAGCCCAGTGTTTTTTCACTGTGATCCGTGTGGTTTGTGTCCAACGCAGTGCAACTTGTTGTCAGAAATAGCACTTTTCTGACAACTTTTCATGAGGTTCAGTTACTGCTTTAGCGCAGCACCAATCCACTGCGAGAGCTGATACCATTGTCCCATCTTAGTCTTGGTGCTTGTGTCTCTTGTTTTCTCCCATCCCTCAGCTGGTGTTAAGGAATTGCTAAGCCCCTTTCCACCAGCCATCTCTGGTAGCAAAACAATAGCCTGCCCACTAAAAGCATTCCCAGACCTGTCAGTGAGCACTGCCAATAATAAACTCTAATAAAAGCTGGAACACATTATTCCCTAAAGCAGGAAGGAAGCGGGAGCAACAGTTGGTACACTATGCCCAGGTTGACATAATTTTGCTTTATGGGCCACCTGAGGTCCATTGTTAGAACAGCAACAGGGAATGAGCTGGAGCAGCAGATAGGAAATGCTCACCAATACTTTGCATTCAGGATTACCAGGAGGTAATGTGAAGCTGGGAATGATTGCTTTTCTTAGATAGGAAAATGCTTAGTTTGGATTTACAATTCATTTTCTTAATGGGAGTTACCTGTTATCTAAATTACAAAGAATGTCTCTGTCTCTGAATAGTCTTAATTTTCTTTTTTTTTTTTTTAAAGTTGAAAAATACTCAGTTCTTACTGTAGCAGGACAAATTACTGCCCAATTAAGAGGTCACATATTTTAAATTTTTTCCTATGATTTATTTGAAGTGTTGATCCACATGAAGATATATTTGTGGTTTTAAGAACCAAAAACCATCTCAGTTTAATTTTTTTTCATTTCCTCTCTCAGGCTTCTCTCTGGAGCTCTAGCAACAACAGGTCAGTGAGCCAATCAGAAGAGAGGAGGCTCTGAGCCTCTCTTCTGATTAGCTGACTGTTTTCTGAGTAATGGAATAAAAATATAGCAGATTTCAGGTAAATACTTAGAGAAACAAAATCCTGCAAGATTGGGAGGTGGGTCCAGGTGGGTGGGGCTTAGGGCATGTCTGACAGTGGTGACTGCTTTGTTGTGACATCACAAAGTTACAGCAGTCCTGACGGCTTGATTTATGGTTCAGTTTTTGAATACAGGCTTTGTGCATTTCTCTGTGGACTGAGCGCTTTGGTACTTTCACAGTATTAATATAAAAAACTAGACCTGCTTTATAATCAAACAACACATGGACATCTACATTTATACTATATGGGACCTTTAAGGAATGAAAGCATTAAAGGACGAGGCTGGTGTTACTCTATATTTTTCTTATCATCAACCAAATCAATGAAAAAACAAAGGTTATGTAGGAAGTCCAACTGTGTGATCATTGGGTTTTTCATAGTTTTTGGACAATGGAGCTCTGTTGCTTAAATATAGAATATCACCACTTATTCTTTAAAGCTTACGACTTCTACGTTCCAGATTCTTCATGAAACGCTCACAAAATACAAATGTTGTATCATGCAAAAAGAAAACACTGCACTCAATTAAAGGGGGGAAATAACAGTAGTGCACTGGTGAGTGCATCACATTCAAAATCATCCCTTTTACCCACCAAGACCAACATAACTGAGTTTAAGTATGGGTCTCTCGGATGATACGTGTGTATTCAGTGTTCCTTCTACACCACAAAAATATAATATGGGGTTCATCAAGAATGAAAATCTTTGCACATATGTAAATATGCATGTGTATACTGGAACAGGGTAATTCCCAAAATGCATCTAGGTTTAGAAAAGCCGGATTGTCATTAAGATGATATATAGCAACGTGTATCATAACCACCCAAGCATAAGTAAAGTGGACTAATGAGATAGCTGAACCAACCAGCAGAAGCTATTTCTTTCCATTACTGAAAATGTGTTCATTTTAACTTATTCATGCTAAATCTACAACTTGCTCAGTTAATTGACCCAAATGCAGAGAACTGTGCTGATGAATAGCTGCCCAGGTAGTGGAAAAAAACCACAAACAACAAATAAAAACAGTGGAAGAAAGACAACGTCTGGAATTCCCAGAGTAACTAGATGGATCCTGCTTTTGTATAATACAGCCAAGAACTGCAGGACGGATAAGTGGAAACATGTTGATGTTGTATCTACAGAGTCCATCAAGACTAACCTCAGGTCTCGGGCACATACACACACAGACTGAGAAAGATGCAAAACACTGGGGAACTCCCAAAACGTTGAGTGCCTGCATGCATCACTGGACAAGTCTAGACCAGACAAATGATACATTACACACAAAGAAGGGGACGGAGGGGCTGGCAAAGAGTAGTATTAGGTTAGTAAAAAGAGATGTGCAATTAGAGATAGCTGTTCTTATGTGCTGCACACTTCTTCCCAACTCATGGTAGAAGGTAGTAGGAGTAGGAAGTGTATTTCACCTTCTTTAGCCTACAGTATATGTTGACTACATATAAGTCTGTAACAGAAAAGTATCTTAGACTACACTGTTCTGGTTCTCCACATGTGAGGACCAGAGTGTTCAGTTTTACTTTAAATTTCTTGCATGTATTAAAATACCTGAGGGTAGTGTGGCTGGAAAGGTCAAAAGATCCTAACAATGTTTTTAGGTCTCCAGACATCTGTGGTGAAACACACCAAAATATTATGTCCCACAGTGGTTCATCCTGCTCCTTCTGAGGTTGCCTCTTTCCTAGATTTATGGGCCTTACATCACTTCTGTCCCTGATGTCACCACGGGTGAACTCTTGTGTTGTTTATCTAAATCAATGTCAGTGATTTAAGGTACACGTGATTTGTATTTACTGAGCCAAAACATACAAAACCAACTGGACAGGTCCTTTTATGGCTTCTCATATTATTTAATTTGCACAATAACTCACTGAACACATGTGGGCGTGTACAGTATGTGTCTACAACGAATCATGGAAGGGAACAATTTATGAAACAGAACAGTGCATCACAATCAAAGAATGACCATTGCACCAAAACAAAAACAAGCTAAATATTCCATCATAACAATCATCCCTAAACATGCAGTGGTATATGCACTGAATTTAGAGCTTTCTAAATCCAGCACTTATGAAAATCATACAAAGAGATTATGTTTTTTGGATATTCCACGCAAATATTTGTACAAAACAGTTCTGTAATCATCATTTACGGAATTAGGGAAGAAGAAAAGAACAATGTGATGCAACAGTATATCTTCTACGTAAGGGTTAAGTAGTATCGCTCTCCACCTTGCCTCCCTTCCGGCCTCTGTCTTTGTCATTTCCTCCTCTCTGGTCATTTTTCCCAGCAACTTGTGGGTAGTCCTGCTCTGTATTATTCCTGTCACTAAGTTTGTTGTGTCGAATGCGTATTTCCAAACTCCTCTTCAATGGGCTCACACCACTCCACCCAAGCAAAGCTGAATGCAGCCCTGATCACTATTAGGCGCTTGTACTGACTGGAGAAGGGTGTGCTGTCACTGATAGGCCACAGTGGAAACAGCGTGGGAACAGATCTTCTACTGAAGATTATCAGTTCCAATGAATAGTAAAGTGCTGATGGAACTGTTTTCACATATATTAAAAGCTTAGCTAAGTAAAGCAACGTTTTATTATCTAAAACCAAGATGCAAATACAGGGTAAGAATAAAAGAACATTACAATAACTCACAGGAATGCTCAGATGTTTCAGACAAGAAAATGGTTTGCCAATGTCATATTGTATTTTGCCCGATACCACACCCATTCACACATACGAACACAGTGTGCACACAAAAACTATAAAGTATATAATATATATAATGCCGTTTATGATATATTCAGTGGCCAGTTTTAAAGATGTCATATTGTAGAGAGTGAGATATCCATGTGTTGTTTGATTGTAAAGCAGGTGTAGCTGTTATATTAATACTGTGAAAGCATTAACGTGCACAATCCACGGCCAGAATGAACAAAGCCCATATTCAAAAACTGAGCCTTAAAATGAGCCGTCAGGACCTCTGTAAATTTGTGATGTCATAACAAAACACTCACCACTCTCAGCTATGCCCTGAGTCCCACCTACCTGGACCCAATGTCCAACCTTGCAGGATTTGGTTTTTACCTGAAATCTACCTTTTTTTTTTTGATCACTCAGAAAACAGTCAACCAATCAGAAGGCTTGGAGCCTCTCTCCTGATTGGCTGACTGATGTATTGTTGCTAGAGCTCCAGAGAGAAGCCTGACAGAGGAGATGCAAAACTGAGATGGTTTAATACTTTAAAACCACAAATATATATTCTTATTGATAATAAAATTTAAATAAAATGTTGGACCTTTAATACTCTCACTGATAAACCAGGTGGACAAAATACCAGAAAAACCTCTCAGCATAAATGCAATACAATTAATCATGTACAGTCTCCAAAATCACCACCATGTTGAATCACTTCTTTTTCAACAACAATTGAACACCTTCATAAAAGGTAGGATTTAAGGTGTCAGGAAGCTCCAAGCAAAGTGCTTGTCAAAACATCGAACACCACCCAAACGCTGGCTAGAATTGAACAGGCTGCATCTGACAATTTTTTTATAAAAAGGTTAACGTCACATTACACTCCCGCTGCACAAATACCTGACGTATGACAGACTAATTAATGCATACATTTCTTGTTGTGGTGTGATTTCCAGCTGGCTCAGGCAGACTTCACCTTGGTTCAACTTTGAGTGTGCAGGTGAAACAATGATGCACTGTGTTCGCAGACAGAGATTTTCCATTATTCCTACGTGTTTTTATCACCATATTTAATACAATATAAGCCCAAACATCATAGTCCACTTTGGGAACTGTGCCATCCATCCTTTTTCGCAAGTGCAGGAAAGTCTAATGAGACCAAACTTTAACCTAATACACAAAGTTATACGTACATACATGCACTACCCTGCACTAAAGCTAGACTAGACTTTACATTAATTCAGCTCCCATGGTGAAATCAATATCACATGTTTGATAGTATTTCATTCTGAGACTACAGTCTACATGCTCACCACAATTAAGTCATCTATGATAAGCTTTCCTTTAACTATCAGCTGGCATCAATTAGATCTTTAGTTAGACAACCATAAATGTGTCAGGGTGGTTAAGTGATGATTACATCCACAGGGCGATCTCTGGTTCAATTTAAGATTTATTTCGGTGTTAAAAGGAACAATGGCTTTCTCTCTCTGCTCCAATTAAACCCACTGGCCTGTCAGATGACTTCCCACAACCCTAACACAATTAAAGTCATGAAACTGGTGAGAGAGTTAACATGAATGACCAGTTAAAAACCAGCCTTACAGTATGTGTTTCAAAGCACTCTGAGGTGGGGAAGCTGCCCCGGTGGCCAATTAGCCACGGTCTGGATGCCATTAAGCCTATATTTGCACTTTCCAGTGAACCCTTGAACCCGAGCAACAATGTAACAGTGAACCTCAATAAATTTGTGGAAGACTTTGCTCATATTCCACAGCTCATAGAACTGTTCTGCCATAAAAGGGTTTGTTTGTGGGACATGTGGCCTCTCATCATCCAACCGGGGTATTTTCGGTCTCTTTCATCCATCATGTATTGTGGTTTAAATGTTGAAAGGACCTTTCTTAATAATCACTGAGGTTTGAGGATTTCTTCATTACTTCACCTTCTAATAGCAAGATGTTTTCACGGAAGTCTAATTTGCCAGTACTGAAATTCTTCTGAAGAATAAGTTTTCCAGGTTGGCAGTGGGTGTAGTATGTGCATGTTTTTTCTCCTGTCTTTTGTTTTTTTTTTAACCAGCAACATGTTTCTCTGTCTAAACAGAAACACGGATAACAAACCTACTCAAGGCCTGGTGACAGCAGGGAAAACACATGTCTAAACAGAGAATCTAATGATACACTTGGCTGGTTCTAAACAAGAGCAATGTGCTGCTGAGACATCAGGAATTCAACCAGCCACTGACAGAGGACCCAAAATTAGCCTAATGTTTACCCCCACTGGATGAAAAAGTCCAGAAACATATTGCGTCCGAGTTCTGCCTCTTATGTATCAAGAGTTATTTATATATCAGTGGCCCACAATAATGTTTCTACTTTTCATTAACCAGGCCAATCTGATCATTTTGTTTAAGATGTTACTGGAACTATATTTTATACAAATCCCCAAGTCCATTTGTCTTAAGAAGTTTCTTTCTAAATTCATCGTCAGTGCTGACACTAAGAATTTCCAAGGGAATATGAGGGGAAATCTAAGGAAGTGCTGGGAATCCAGAGCTTTACAGCATGAGAGGGGGGGAAGTACTTACTGAAATAGTACAGGAAAAAGGAGTGAGTATCAGAGGAGGGTCTGAGGCAGAGAGACGGCCGAAGGAGAATTATGAAAGCACGGACAGCGAAACACAGCAAGAATATAAGTGAGAAAATAAACATGCGTTGGGCTGCCAGGCACTGGCTCAGCAGACGTACTTCCCCTTATGTACACAGCTGGATTTATGAGAGGGTGAGCAATATTCCCCTCTCTTCTCCCAGACTCTGACACAAGCAGGGGAATTTAGCTCCTTCATGCTAGGCTGCTTCAAATATAGCACTGGATAACTGCATGGTAGTAGCAACAACAACAAGGAAGTGCTCAGAAGTGTGAAGATCTCCTCCAAGGCCTAATAATCTCCCGAGCCAACAATATACTGAGTCACTCACAGCCGACAGACATTGATGTTATATTCAACAGGTATCCGATTTGTTATAATGATAGCTGAAGCTTGGTATGATGACAGCATACAGGTCACAGTGATCAACATCATAGCAAACTGTGTGTTAAGAAGTATGATTGTCATAGGGAAAGCTGAATGCTTGGTCTGATAGCAGCAGGATCTGGGCAGGTAACCGAGAAAATATCAAAACTGACATTTAGAACCTCTCACTGACTTCATCTTGCTAATATCGGTTAATTAACAAGTAAATACTTTCCCAAATCCGTGTGTTCATGAACTGTCCTCTTAAAAAATACTACAGTCATACTTCCACCCCGTCCAAATAATGTTACATGTACGTTCATTCAAGTGCAAGCACTGAGTCTCAGGCTACGTCCACACTAATGTGTCTTGGTTTTAAAACGCATCACTTTTTCTACGTTCACTCCTGGCATCCACAACTCTGGAGGTTTTGAGCCCCTAAAACAGAGACTCCTGGAAGCGCTGCTGGACCTGTTTTAGTTTGAAAAACTTCGGCGTAACGTTATAGTCCGGCCTCCTGATCGGCTCTCATCAGTCACGACTACCAGACAGTGGTGAATGCAAAACACAGATAGCGAGCAAAGGTTACACCACCAATTTGTTTAATCATTTGGAGCTCAATCACTTGAGCTAGACCAGCTTGACCACTTGAACAGTCCATCAGCACAGTGGAGGTGCTTAAGAAGATTCCTGCACAAAAAAAAAAGGAAAAAAAAAAAAAAAAAACTTGAACCAGATTCACCCTTTGCTGGACCTCAGCATGACATCATCTGGAAAGGGGCTGCATCAGCCAGTCAAACAAGTGTAAATGCACATTCCTTGGAGATTATTAGGTCATTTGAGCCCTGTATTTCTACTATTTAGTGTGCAAACATCATCATGAAAGATAACATTTTTGCAGTCATTGCAAACTGTCCAAAAGTGTCGGAGTATCATAAACTTCTGAGTTATGTTCTGACATCTGATAAACCTGCAACGTCATGGATCTGTTATGCTAACTGGACTTTCTCGATCGTATTTCATCATGTCTCACTGATACCTGACGCAACAAGCCCACACCAACACATCACCTTTTAATATTTTGATGCAGGTCTGTTTTCAGTCTGTACGCTCACTGAGCCAAAAAAAACAAAAAAAAAACCCGTCAACCTGTTATTTTCACACAAGGCTGATTTCTGTCTGAAAGCCTGCCAAGGGTGTGGGTATTGGGGTGGCGGATGGGCGTCTAGCACGTCCGTCCTCCACGCAGGAGACCAGATCACATACTATAACAATAACTTAACCACATTTTATTTGCCATAAGCACAATATTTCCTTAACATGAGCCGTAGTTGCCAAAATGCTTACACTGAACATAAGTCTTGCAGATTGGTCCTGTAATAACCTTGAATATATTCAAGGTTAAAGGTAAAGGAAGGTAAAGGTAAAAGACCTCCGAAGTATGTGTCTCCTCCTTTTAATATTTGGAGCAAACATGTTGCTACTTATGTGTAATGTACTTGCTTTAAAATGGAGTGTAAAGTTTTGAGAGGAACCTGAGTGACTGACAAGGAGGGGCAAAAGCAAATAAGTAACAGGTTTCATGTCACCTATAAAAGTCAGGCCCTCTTGTTGTATTGTCTTTTCTGTTTCACACAGTCCAGGCCTAATGTTGAAAATAAACAAAAACAGTTAGTTAGATGTTAAAAACATTATAGAATAAGGTAGAAAGTAACCCCTTTGTAAAATTCCTAGACTTTCAGTTAATACCTCAGACCGTTCTGCGGATCAGACACAAGAAGTCTGAAAATCCGGTGTGGGCAAAACATGCATATGGATTATCTGGAATCTATGGTCGTGTTGTAACTCCTTTTTCTCAAGCAGCAGCTTGTATTAATACACAAACATTAAAACCACACCTCATTTGGAGCTAAACAGTGCTGATGCAATCGGTCCTTGAAAACCAGTTCTCAAACTAGACAAAACTATTTGCCAAGCCCAGATCCTTCTATCTCATCATTTTCTGGTGAAATACACTTCAACACTGGAAACACACTCTAGAAACTTTAAAAGTGAGTAAGACAGTAATGTGTAAAACTTTGAAAGTGAGATATTAATGTTCGAAAGTAATAATTATACAAACTAAGTGAAACAAATGCGAAGCCATGCATCACCCTCCTAATCTATTCAGTCATCTCCGGTTAAATTCAATCATCTGAATGCTGGGTAATCTTTCTTGTTTTTTATTGCAGGGTAGGTCAACAAACATGTTTTACACAAACTCATACAGCCCATTTATCCTGTTTAGACTACCTTTCTTGTGAATCACATTTTCAAAGAGATAATCAGATGTGCAGATTAACAGTAAATCAGAAGAGGAGTTTATGGCAAAATGAAATGCACATGCCAATTATTGCGAATGATTATTTCCAGCTATGTCAACAGCACACACTTGCAGCAGCTGCAGAGTGTTAGTTTGCTTTGACAAAGGGTGTATGTGAAGTTGTGATCAACATGTGTCCTGACCATTCAGCACCTCATAGGAAAACCATTCAATGAAGCAAATGAAAAGACAATTCTGACTTCAAAAAGTGGGACAGACCAAAAATGTGGTAGACTTGTTTCCTTGTGCGGCATAATGATAAGATAAAGCATATATTCACTGCAAAATATCACACATTTTGTCTGGAATTATCTTTTTAAATTCAAATGATTCTGAGAGGTCGAGATACTCACCGGTAGCTCTGAGGGTTCAGGGAGAAACTCGGCATCTTCTCCAAAAATAAAATCTGGAGGCAACTCTGGATACTGTGCGTTGAATATGATGTCCCCTGCGAGAAAACAGTATAACTGACTATTAACTGATTGTTGATTGTTTCATTATTTTATTTCAACAAGTGAAAAAAAGTTTCTTTAATATTAGCATGGCATTAATGTCTTATAGTGTTTAGTTTCATGAGAAGGAGAACACTGCTGAAACAAGAGAAACATCATCTTGACCCAGTCTGTCTTGATGGCAGAATCTGACATGTTAAGCCATTTGTTCTTTGCAGTGTATGCATTGACAGAATAATATACATTTGAGCTCTAGGCTCTTTGAAATGAAGCACCTGAAGTAATGAGAAAACTTAACATTTACCATTGAAGCCAAACAGATCAATCTATTGAAAAGAAAGTATTTTTTAATATAGACCACATAAAGCATTGTTTAGAGCAAATTTCGTTTTGTTAATTTATTCAAAATCTGAATAAAGAGTGAAACAAACAAAGCAAAAAGAAAATGACCAACGAATCCAGACAAAATAAAAACTGGAAAAAGCCCTCACTGGAGCAAGGACAAGATACTGTAACATGATCACATAACTCATTGCTTGGTCTGGTTCACAATGTTCTGATATTATGTTACACAATTCTATTTGTGTGCTTCAAGACTGTTCTGTTCTGCTTTTTTGTCGTTCCAGCGACAGCGAAAAAAAAAAAAGAAAAGGAGACAAACATACACATATGGAAGTATTTTTCCAGTGGTGAAGAGTCAAATGAGAAGATGAGAGGATGTGCTGTAAATCTGTTACAAACTACTGGAACTCTGTCAGAGACGCACTGGCACGGTTCCAGACTGAAATAGATCTCTTGGAAGTGCAACCTTTACAGGTTATAACATAAGCTTTTATATACACTGCTTTGTTCGTACGTCCTGAGAGGCTTCACTCAAAAGTGCAGTCTAGTCGCTGCATAACAGGCCTTCTCAAAAGTTTTACTTCTATTTCAGCCAGACATTTTATTGAGGTCATGAGAGCGTAATATGTGAAACAACAACGGCCACAAACTGTTGTTTAGCAGTACCAGCCACGGTGGTGAAGTGGAAGGAGCCTGGGCGGGCATTAATAGTGCTTAGTGGGCCGTGCTCTTGCAGTCTATGGACCTGCCCACTGTTAGCGTGCAAAAGGATGCAGGATCCAGCGGCCCTGCATTCTTCAGTCGACAAACCTTCTTCCTCGTGCAAAGCACAACAAAGCACAGCAAAGCACAACAAAGCACAGCAACAAGTACAACAGCTGCAGAGATGTCATTGCCATGCCAGAAAGCCAGAAGAATGTTTTCTTATTTTGTGTTCTTATTTATCTTTTTACTTTTTTTTTGCACTTTGTAGCATTAAAGTCGCCATGAATTAAAGGCATATTCCCAAACAACAGCAGATATACTGTACATGATAGTTTATATCACCTTGATGGCAAAGGTAAGGTAGATTACGTGGCTCACTCACAGTAAAAAAAAAACCCTAGTTTCACATTAGAGTATTTTTTCCATTATTACAGGTAAATGAAACCAACCATCATTATCCATGTGCTATCACTCAGCTTTTGCTAAAGGTGAACTAGGTCCAAAAAACACTTAACTTTTCAGAAAGGACTGTAATGTCATCCTGCTGTCACCCAGATGTTGACAACAGCGTTTACATGTAACTCAACAGCTGTGTTGCATATTCTTAAACCTTACATCTACACATTCTTCGAGTCTAGCCACAACATCCTGATAAAGTTCACAACCATTTCTGCATGGACAGATATTTTAGAAAATTTCGCAAATTAAGCAAATCTTACTTCCTCTAACAGGCCACAGGTTTTTTTCCTAAGCAATCCCACAATGCTTTGTTGATAATGGTATGTTGCGACACCATTTACCTCTATCAAAAATCAATTTCAGCTCTTGCGATTTAGATCATAGTTTGATTAATTCTGCCCTACTTGATTGGTGATGATAATGCCATCTTTCCAGGATGTGTGTGTACAGATGTGCCTGACATGGGTCTCGTGAGTCACCATAATAACAGTAACAGCAAATTGAAATCATGCTACTTCATCATTATAGTCACTTAACATTTGGACACTTTTAGAGTCATGCTCATAAGGGAAAGTCTCTGATGTGGGGGATTGATTCAGAAACAGGAGACTGTTCCAGTAAAAGTTCAGAGGCAAAAACAACATCAAATCACTGGTATCACTTCACTAATTAAGCATCACTATCGCCAGAAAAATATTCATCCTGTTTTTGTTGCGAAGGAATTCCTGTGGGTGCTCTTGGTCTCACTGCGTGCTAAGTTGCTAAGCAAATACAAAACAGTCCTATAGAGCTGTTTGCTTAATTATGCATTCGATTCAAGTGATACAGAATGTTTATTTGGCATTTTTATGGACAACAACTCTTCATTTGGCTTGTGTGCATAGCTCTGTTTACTTGGGAAAAGAAGTGAGCTGAATATGTGATTTGAATATATTTTTCATGAATTCACAGGGAGCATGTGAATTTAGCCAGTGACCTGAAACAACCTCTCATCTTTAATCTGGCCTACTGTGAGAAAGAAGTGGACCTCTCACCACTAATCAAGGCTGGCTGAACATGTTTTACTTTTCATTACTTTTCAAACTACAGGCTCATTGTTCCAGACAATGAATTAATCAACCTGAGCACAGTGGGCAACCTGTAAAGTGAAATACTGCCTTAAAAAGAACAAAGAAATATGTGGATGGAATCAAAATGGACTAAAACAAAATCAACACAATTACATTTCTAACCACATTCATTTATCTTTTTTATTCATTAATCTGTGAATATACTGATACAGGTACAAACAAGTGTGATTTTAAGACCGTAGCTCGCCCCAAGTTACTTATCTACTACCACAACTCTGTGACAGACAAAGCGAAGTTTGCTAATAGTATCTCTCCCTAAAATTATTTTCTCAAAAGGCAACAATAACAACAACTCATCAACTCACGACTCAATTAACATCTGTAGCTATTTATTCAACCAAAATCAGAGGCTAAATTTGTGGGATTCATTTGAAAACGGCACAAAGGATAGTGAGCGCCTCATTTACTTACATTTCAGAGTTTCTCCAGCATAGGGGATGTGAAGTTTGAAGCGATCACAGCAAGGACCAGGAGTCAGAGATGTACATCTGAACATGGGGGTAAATGAAAACAACAAAGAAAGGTCAGCAGGCGCAGTCAGTCTTGAATATTAAAAGCAAGTCAACATCCACAAGGTTTATAATTAATTAAACCACACAATATTACTAAATATGATACGGAGTTAACACTGTGTTCTCCACAGCACTAATACACTGCTTTCTTCTTATATCAGATCCTTTCTATACATCTGTCACTTTAAAGCCTTGTGTGATGATGAACATTGAGAGGTTAGTTTGGAAAAGAAGTAATTCAGTAAACCCAAACATGTTCAATATATTTTCAAATTGTTTCATGATGTTAAGAGGCAAATTAGGGGGAAAGTTTGCTTGTTTTTTTATTGATTTAGATTTTGGCCATTTTTTTACTTCACCAACGAGCACCTGGTGAAAGAATTATTAGCGTGATTTTAAAAATATACTTTTATAAAATAATAAAAAAATATATAAAAAGAGATTATGTTTTCACCCATATTGTTTCTTTCTTTGTTTATTCATCAGCAGGATTATGCAAAAAGTATTGAACCAATTTTGCACCAAACTTGTTGGAGGGATGCAGATCTGGTTAAATGAATGGATCCAGGAATTTTCACTTTCTTTGTGTAAGACTGTTCGGCCTTGGTGGAGGTATGTGCTCTAATGAGTTCCTCACATCTTCATTACAAGGACCAATATCCATTGAAAAGCATGTCAGCGACAGTTGCCATAACAGGAACAAACAAAGCAGTCATTACAGATATCTCCATCTATCTTGCTGTATGTGTCATGGGACAAATGTCAATGTCTGTGATACTGTAGAAAACATTGGGTTCTGTAATAAAGAGTAAAAGGTACAAGACTGTGCTTATAAACACCTAAAAACTGATTCCCAAGGAGCATTTTGGTAAGATGATTGGTAACAAAAATATAATCACTGAGCTTGAATTTGGGTTGCATGTAATACTATTGGCAAGCTTGAGCTAAAAGTACATCATATGGAAGCCCAATAACAGATTTATCAATTTAAATGTTTCACTCTCCCTGAGTGAGTTCCGCGACTGTGGCTCAGTGGTTGCAACTATTAAGCATTCTCTATATGGTAAAACCACACAAAAAACATGAATGATCAAAAACAAAATTGTAATCTATGACCAACATAAACCTTGAATATTATCCACTAGATGCCCATGTTGCTATGTTGAGGAATATCACTCAGAGAAATACCTCAAAAACTAGCTGCTACTCCCACTTCACAACCCAAACATAATTCTATGTTTACATGGTTTGGCTTACATGTCATCCATCTCATATCATTTGAATGCAGCATCACTGCAGTGCAAAGGAAACTGAATGGATCCTGTGTTTCGCATAGGGAGGTTTTGGTGCAGAACTAGTCCTCACCCAGTTTTGAGGTCTGTGACACGGAGACAGTTTGTGGAGTCCAGCCCCACACGACCGTTCCTCACCACGCTGCACAGCAAGGGCCGCAGTT
Source organism: Seriola lalandi dorsalis (assembly GCF_002814215.2). Taxonomy (NCBI): domain Eukaryota; kingdom Metazoa; phylum Chordata; class Actinopteri; order Carangiformes; family Carangidae; genus Seriola; species Seriola lalandi. The sequence continues at coordinate 1,115,848 of NW_019524905.1, read as the reverse complement.
CAGGTGAGATCCGGTGCAGTGCAACCTCAGGGGACATGTTATTCATTTTTATCCACTCTGAGGAGTCTGTGGAGATACAGCAACACTTCACACAAATGCCTTCAAGAGATTTATCACAACCGTAGCTCACAGAATAAAAAGTATGTGTGCTGAACATTCAAAGGACGTGAGCTAAGTCACGTAGGTAGCACGGTCATTTGTATCTGTCGTTTCCTGGTGTCATGGAAATTACTGTATGCGTCTCAGAATCCGTTTCCTGTTCTGAGATTATAGCTTTGTGGCGCAAGTTATGTCTATGTTTTCACCGCAATATAAATTGAAGTTGAGGTTTATAATAAAACCACGTAACTCTTAAGGACCAAGAGGTGTCATTGGGAGACAAATTTAGCAAACACACTGCTCTCCCCCGCTCCCTGATTGTAAAGTGCACCGTAGACTGGCCACATTGCACGGAAAACACATAAAGTAGTACAACTATAATCTGGTGACCTGCACCTCTGTGAGCGTCGAGTAGTTGGTGGGGAATTGTTTTTTTTTTACACCACAATTTGTATCAGGTTGTCAGTGCTCCTCAGCTTGGCATCATTAGCCACCGTTAGCTTACCACAGAATTATGCGTCAAATTACCACAATTTCACGTTCAGCTTTCTTAAAATGTAACCTCTACATTATTGTCGCTTTAAATACATCAAGAGGTGTGAGTTAGAGTACCTGAAAAGCAGAAAGTCAATTATTATGAGCGTTAACTCCAATGTTTACTTCATGCTCTCAAAACTTCCGGTTGTGTGGGTCCTTTCGATAGCCCCACGCTTAGCGGTCTGTAATATTGCCTGTTGATAAAAACTCAGCTTTCGACCCCAGAGACAAATTCCGCAGTGATATATCACTCATAAAGCATGTGTCGTTTGATATAATTATACGTGAACAATTTCAAGCAACACTAAATTCGTACGCACTAATTCAGTGACAACAATGGGTCTGGCAATAGGTACAACGCTATGCAGCTGTCACCATGCACTTTGACCGTCGCTTGTGGGTGTTCAGTGGTCCATTCTGCAAGAGCAAATTTGAATTTCAGGTATTTACTGTATCGCGTTTCTCACCAACACTTTGTGTCATCACACTTATTTGATCTAAACTTCGTCTAATTAAGCTCAGTCATATTCCCTTTGATTTTTTTTAGCATTTTATCCTACAATGCTTATTTTATTTCCAGAGTTAGAATACGTAGTTGATTTAAAGTTAGCTTGATATTTCCATTTTGTTACACTGTTGTTTATCTGATGTTTATCTGACAGCGATAGACTTGATATTTGCACAATAAGGATTTACTGTATATGCAAAGTATACCACATGATACATTGTCCATCGTTACATAACGCAGTAATAGGGTTACCTATTAACATAACATTAGAGTACAACTTACAGGTAAAAACAAAAACTATTTAACACTTTTTATCTGTAATACTTAAGTAAGTATGCCTGTAAGAGATGAACTTACTAGCTTAAGTACTTTAATTACATATGCTTCCCTTGTTATATTTATACGAAAATTTTTATTGATTTAGCCAGAAGAAATCTTTAGTCACACATTACATTGAATTTAACGTATGACTTTAACATGACAAAAAGCTGGGCCAACAGGGTGGATGACTTAGAATTTATTTTGCTGTATTAATCATAGCACATCAAAAAATACCTCACAGACTGAAAAACATGTGGTGTAATATGAAACATCATCTGAAATGTGTTAAATTTATGGAAATAGAATAACTCTAATAGAAATAAAAATGAAAGATGAAGACAAAGCCATAAGAAGACCAGTGGTGTTTGAGCAGCTGGCCTGATTCACAGCTGGGAAATTCCACCTTCATGGGGGCGATTCAGACTAACTCTCAAAGTATCCAGCAGAAACAGCAACAGTAAAATATGTTTAGTTGGTTATTTTCCAATCATTACTGGTGTAATTCGATCGAGGAAATCGGGGGTTGACTTATTACTTCAACATTCAGTTAGTGTTCTTTTGAGTATTCTTAAATGGTTAGGAAAATATGACACTGGGAATTAAATAAGAACCACCAACTAGCTGTGTGTGTGTATTTCAGGGGGTGGGGAAAGGATGACAGTAAAAGAAGTATTCTGGTGATTATAGTCTAAACTTCTGAAAAGTATATTTTAAACATAAATGGTCATATTATTGTAATAACAATCATTATCCGGTTAAGTCTTGTAACCAGACTGTGTAACCAGACATAGGCAAAATATGTAATCTTACAAGTTTTTTTTAAATGGGTCCAACAACGTTTTCTTCTGGATCTTGCTTACAACTCAGTCTAAATTGTTTAAACAACTGTGTGCAACTTTGATTTGCATTCAGGTTAAACTGTTTGCATGTGTGACAGTCGTTTTAGAGCACGCTTTGTTCAATTAGTCCCGAAAAATATGTGTGTCAGCTCTTAAATCATCACTTTATTCATCCATTTCACACTCAGTTTTTTGCCTGAAGCTGAGTGGAAACTTTTGCTATAGTTAATGTTTCATGGTTAAATATATTTTACATTAAACTGTATTAGAGCTGAACAATCAAAATATTATTCAAATTACAATGTAGCCAAGTGCAATATCCAATTTATTTGATGAAGGTAAAACAGAGAGGAAAATGCTTGTTTGGTACTGACCCCAGAAAAGGTAACATCATCATCATTTGTATATTTCTTTTTCATTGCAAATGAAATGCAGAAATCGGTTTTCCCGCTGGAATTGCCTGTCAAACTCATAGAAATGTTTTTTTTTTCTGCATATGGTTCAGCTGTATGTACAAACATTTCTTGAGGGTGGTCAGCTACTGCATGATAATTCAAGTCTCAAATTCAACACGCAAGGGAGAATTTTAAGAGGGTTCCCTGCAGTTTCAAGTGCTTGGACGATGCAGATCTCATAATATTCTCCTTCAGTGGAGATGCAGAGGGTTCTAGCTTTTCATGCCTGCAGAGGGAAAACAATATGCTGCGAGATGTAGGAGAGAGAATTGAGCCATCCTACAGCCAGCGGCCAGGCTTTCCAAGTCTTCCACTGCCTAGGAAGAGATTTGAAGAGATTAACACACTAGCATTAGCTCTGATACAAGCTGAGGATTGAATTAATTAAAGACTTTGCTGGGCTGCGGCGTCACGTGGTGTAGCATTGAAATACCCCCACCCCTCTCCACCCCCAATAAGACTGGAACCTGTCCAACTCAGCCAGCGATGAATGCTCTATTTTTACCTTCTTCCTTGTTTCGGTTGAGCTCATGTTAATGTTGGAGATAAATAATATCAAAAGATTTTTATTTGGAGGCTGTTGGGAAACCTGAAATGCCCCCTGAGGGATCTGCCGTGCTTTAGCTTGTGTCTTTGTTCATGAATAGGATTCACAGGAAAAGCTCGACGAATGTTGGAAAATTCAAAATCTCCTAGATCTCGATTCATAATTTAAATGAAAAATCTTTAAGATGTGTAATGCCCAGAAATGAGTGTTGTTACTAAAGAAATAACAGATGTGTGTCTCCATCAGATCATGACCGAAGAGGCTTTTGATGTGATGGTGGTTGGCTCTTGTATGACTGACTTGGTGAGGTGAGTAAATTTAGCCCTTATTTAACCTTCTCTACTAAATCACTACTAGTGAGTAAAGTTGTGTCCGTGCACGGCATGGTTTCTGAAGTTGCTGTAAATCAACCTTATATTTTATGAAAGTCAAAGTACAAAATCTTTAGCTAAATCTGGTTCAGGAAACTCCTCAGCTTCCTCAGGTGGGCCCAACAGGAAGCAGCACACCGGGCAAATTTTCACTGCCATATTAGGACATGTATTTCAAAAATGTAAAGCAGAGTTTCTGAACCTTTGGGTCACACCCCTATGTGGCACTGCACAATATGTTAATGGAGCTGGAAGAGATTCATAAGACTTATGTGTTTAATCATATCTATGAATGAGTATTAGAGGAAATTATTATAGAACTGTTCAGCAGTCTTTCCAACTCATGGGGAGGGTCCCAAGATGAATGTGCCTTTTGAGTAAAAATACTTAAATTAAAATAGTCCAAGAATTAAAAGATAAAGTTCGCACAAGGTCATACATGGGATGACAGGTCACAACTGGACATTGCGTCATTTTAATGGGCCACAACTAAAAAAGGTTGGAAATCACTGTTTTAACAAATACAGTTTCACCACAGTAGACTGTTGCTAACCGCCCCCCTAAATATTAATTGTCCCATCACAGCCTTAGCAACTGTATCTAAGCACCAGTCAGAATTTGGACTTCTCCACATGTTAAAGTGGTGTCGCTTTTGAATGATACTCGACATTTATAGAGTGTGGAGGGTGGTGTATTTTTTTCTAAGATTTCCACAACAAAAAACACACAAACAAAAATGTAGAAAATGCCAGAACCCCCCCC
>NW_019524905.1:1078876-1111389 GCF_002814215.2 Seriola lalandi dorsalis | reverse complement strand
GACCCCCCCCCCCCCCCCGAGTTCAGGCTAACATTAGCAGCTCTATCCTGCTCTTTTTTTGTATTTGGGAAAGTTTACACTCAACCCAAGCATATTTTGCATTTTCCTCTTGTTTGTTAAAAGTTTATTTAAGATTTTTGTTTTAAAATTAGTCAGCAGGAAATATTGAAAAGACAGTTGGAGATGGGATTTTAAACCAACTTATGGTGCTAGTGATAGCTTAAATAGCTAGCTGGCTAAAGCTGATAAAATCTGCTAGCAACAATTATCATTTCAGACAGAGATGAGAGACAGAGATCACTGTTTTAGTGTTCCTCTGATTGAATACTACTAAGAATTTCAAGTGGTTAAAATGCCATTATCAGTGTAAACTGCATCATGTCCTGCAAGCATAGCAACAGTGAGACGACTAGGGCGTATAATGATCAATTGTCTTTCTTTAAAACATCATTTCCCTTTATTATTATTAACCACTACAACCACAACCACCATTTTCCTTCAGGGATTTTATTTTGACATGCAGGCTTGTGGAAAATATTGCATATACAGTAGGCTGAAGGGTGTTTTCCATCATGGCTTGAAATGGACTGCCCAGTCCTGTCTACACAAGAATAGAGGAAGTGGTCTAAAGTTAGATAATGCCGCTGCATTTTCAGAACTTGTCCCTAAAAGCCCAAAATGTTATAGGGAACATCTGTGGTCCAACAGCTTTTGGGCCATTAGGAAATAATGGCGTGTAGACTTCAGGTTCTAATCCTTTTACTAAATTGTTTGAATTTGAAAACACTGAAATATTAAAACTGAGATATTAAAATGGTCTAATTAATGCTGCAGGTTGTCTGGTCATTGACAGACAATGCTGGTGTCACCATCCCATGACAACCTAACTCACGTTTCAAAGATTCAAAGTGTGCAGATGATCTGGTATAATTACTGCTTACTGAAACGTCAGTGTTGCATCACTCATCATACATGGTGAGATTTGTTGAGCCAAGTAGGATCTATTCCCACAAATTGTTAGTCATCAACTCCAGCACAATGGATTTCGTTGAAAACAATTTGTCACCCTCATTTACCAAAACCTTTGTGAGGATGACACAATCTTAAAAGACACAAATTAAAAGCATTGTCAAAAGTCCTCATGGGCTCCAGCCAACTAAATGCTTTCCTGGCAGCGTGAAGAAACATGTTTGTTTAGCTTTTGCGATGGTTTTTTCATTCAGCTTGTGCTACATTTTAATGTGAAATCAGGGAAAATAAGTTACACCTGGGTGCCAAATGGAGTTCTGAATAAACAGCCACAACCTGTGCTGCTGGGAGAAAAGTTTTATGGCATTTAGCGCACACTCCGATTCAAGTTGTCACATCACAAGTTGTCGCCCAGACTGTTCCACAAGTCCCCACTTATCAAAAACACATGCCCTCTCCTACTGGGTTTTTTTGGGCAAGTATTTATTTTGTTGCTCATTAGCAATTCAACCAATGACTTTCTGCTTTGAAGGGCAGGAGTTGTCAATTAAAACCCTAATAAGCTAACGGGAAATGGCCTGTTTTTGGAGCATGTGTATGTGTGTGTGTGTGTGGGGTTGGGGCTTTGGATGGAGGTCAGAATGCGGATAGGGGAGGGTAGTTGGAATACATTCGCAGCCCTTCAAAGTGATATGCATGGCTTTGAAGTTAGAAATCCAGTTGTCTTGAACAGCCAGTGTTTGGGTGGCAGTACAATTGACTGACAGACAGCGGAGGCACACATGTATACACACACACACACACACACACACACACACACACACACACACACTCTCACGTTCTGCCTCTTTCTGCCTCTGTGTTGCTGTGCAAACACTCAGGTCTCTGTAGTTTTGTTATAAATGTATCAGTCAGGCTGTAGAGAACTGTGCTGCTGTTTTACTGCATGTTGTTTGGTAGTAAAAGGTTGTGTTTAATTATCTACTATATGCAGTGAACAAAGAGGAGGAGCAGCGCTGCTCAGGCTTTTAACCCATTCTCAAAGCCATACAGTGCCCCCTACTGCCACTGCTTTCTGAGTGGAGACACTTTTCACCTGCTCATTGAGTTTCCAAAATTATGGAGAAGAAGCACAGGATATTTTCTATTAAATAATAATAATAATAATAATGATAAACTTGCTTATATAGCACTTTTGAAAACAACAGTTACAAAGTGCTTTACAATTAGTAATAAAAAATATATGAAACTCAATAAAAGAACAAAATAGTAAACCACACAAAACCACAAGACATATAGAAAGCAGCAGGAATAAACAATAATCTTCTAAAAACAGCAGCCTATACAAGTGGGTCTAAGCTGACCCGACCGAGGAGGAGGCCATTCCATAGAGTTGGAGCTAAAAGGGCAAAAACAGTCTCCCTTTGTTTTGAGCCTCGACTGTGGGATGTTTAAGAGTAGTTGACGAGTACAGTTTTATAAGTTCAGAAATATAAGAGGGTGCCATGCCATGGAGGGCTTTGAATGTGATCAGGAGTACCTAAACTGAAAGCCCAGTAATCACACCTTTATTTCATGTTTTCACTAGAATGACTCTAAAGCCAAGAGTCTCTGTTCATTAACTCATTATTCTTTGTGTAACTACATCTCAAAAGATTCCTCCACTCACTATCTTAGTTTTTAACAATTTGTCAATTCATCTGTTACTCAACTCAACATCAATTCAGCTGCAACAATTTTGATAATCAACAAATCTTTAGAAATCTTGAACAAAAATGGAAAGAAGTGATTGGTTGCAGCTTCTCAGGTGTGAATATTTTATGTTCTTTCTTTCTTCTACGACAGAAAACTGACAAAACCAGACATTTGAAGACGTTCCCATGGGCTGACATTTTATGTCGATCAGTTCATTGAGAAAATAATCAGGTAATTAATGAATAATGAAGGTTAGTTGCAGCCCAAGTTACCATTATTACTTTTACTCTCAACTGATCACTTATTTTGACTTATGTGCTGGTAAGTGTAAATGTTTCTTTATAACCTTTTCAGACTGTGTTTTAGTGCAGTCTGACAACCTGTTATGTAAATGTAAAAAAAAAAAAAAAAAAACCATGAAACAAAGCTGTGATGTTTCCTTAAGCACCAACAAGCTCAGACACACCTGTTAAATCCCCTGATATACTGTATTCTGTTTCTGACCATCAGGCGAATCATAGCAATATGCTCATGGCTCCAACAAATGCTCTGACCACACAAAAAAAAAAAAAAAACACCCACATACTCCTCTGACACTGCACTTCTTGTTAGCAAAGCAGCTTGCGGTGTCCGTGTAAGGTATGCTGTCTTTGCTTAACCTGTTCTTTAAGTCCCTTCACCTTGTCCCGATTTACTGGAGCTTGAGCTGCAGAGACCTTCATGGAAAAAGAAAATTATACAAGATGAACACAAACTGTCTCCACTCAATGGTGCATTAATTTGAAAAACTACTTGTCTGAGTCGCAACGTGAGCTGAAGGGTATCACCCTCATTCAGTAATTATATAAAATTTTGATGAATTCAGGAAAAAACTTGAGCATGTCTTATTTTGGTCAGCTCACGTTGGAGGTTGTGTTTGGAACCGGAAAAACAAGCTCTAGCTCAAACTATGGAAAACAAGCATTTCAATTTGTTTTTTGTCCGTTTCTACTTCCTCTCACTGCTCGCCAACAGCTGAGGAATGACTTTAATAGAGACGGAGGCGAGGAAAACAAGAGCCAGCCTTAAAGCAAACATTTCACGTCACTGAACACCTGCTTTGGCCTTTTGGTTCCGTGGGAGAAAACGCACTGAGGTTGCACTTTAGCACATAACTGCCCTGTTTGTTTGGTGCACTCACCGCAGACAACAATAGCCAAGTGTCTCTCTGGGCATGAAGAAGCGTGGGTGGGTTTATTTAAGAATTTGGAAATCTGTTTATCTTACCTGCCAGTTATCCGGCTTCAGGTGGCTGTCAGCCAAATGTGAAGTCATTAGGTAAAAACTTAATGTTGACAGTGTTTCTTTATCATTTTCAGAGGTTGTTCTCATCAATTATCACCAGTTTTATTATTTAGTTGTCATGAGCATTCAAATGTCAAGACTGACCATGAAACATACCACATCAGTTTCTTTGGCATTCTTATAAAATAGGAAGGCAGAACATTGGTTACTGAGCTTTGCAGGAAGAGCACAGAAAAATACTTGATAATACTCTCAGCCTTCACATCTGATAAAAAGACTTTCTATCAGTCAGGTTACTGGCATCGTGCTCTTCACAGGCAGAAGCACTGGATCAAGTAGAGCTAGATTCAGAACTAGAAACATGCTATCAAAACACCAGGAGAAGTCACTAAGAGGACAAACCTTCTAATAGAAAACGTTCATAGGTGCTAAAATAGTCAGTCACACTGTAGGTAATAAGTTTGTCAAAAATCAAAAAAGAATAGTTTGGCACTTATCAGTTAGTTACATGAGAAAATGTATACCACTCTCATGTCTGTCCATTGAGTATTAAGCAAGAGCCACAATTAGCTTAGCTTAGTTTTTACATTTTGGTAAAAAACAATGAAACAAATCAAGTCTATTATGTTAATTGCTGAGATTAAGATCTTTTATATTTTTGTATTTTAGGCTATATTGTGGTTTTATCGGTGGTTGTGTGTCTGATGTTGTCATCACTGGTAACTTCACACTAGTATTAAAAAAGTGAGATATAAAGTGTTTACCAGTGAATGAGTGTTAGATCGAATCTATCTATTTCACTTAGATTCAAGTGTTTGTGCTAAACTAAGCTGGTTAGCTTAGCTAAAATAGTTAGCTTAGCTTAGCACAAAGGTTGCTAGTTTTTCACATTTAGTGAACATGTAGACATTTTGTCAGAAATGTATTTTAACAATGTATATTTGTGATATTTTTGTTCTGTTTTCTGGTCTATTTATTATGCATTGTGTTGTTGTTGTGATGTTTTCTGCCTTAGGCATATTTAGGTGGACATAGTAACCACAAAAAGAAAAAGTTTTCTCCTGGCAAAACAAAGCCTCCTAATATTTTGATAAATTTGTAGGAGTAGGAGTCAGTGTGCAGGCACTGCTTTTCCCACCAGAAGTCACACAGTGGTGACACAGGTGGGAAAAATTTAGTAAGACAGCTGCACCAAGAAGCAGAATAGGTAATGTGTGTGTTGAGGAGGTGTGTGTGTGCGTGTGTATTTACATGTGTTTGACCTTTGTTCCGTTTCCTTCTCACCACATTTTAGCCTCACTGACCCCACATCCTGTTATAGCTTTGGGCATTTTAGTGTTTTCACACGCCGGTGCAAAAACAGCAGCATTTATAACAACCTCCAGTGTTTGCCACCGGCGTCTCAGTTACTGGAAATCCTGGGATTGAGTGAACTTACTGTAATAGCACACCTGCCACAAACACACGCTCGCACATACACAAGCATAAAAAAAAGAGCAACAACAGAGTGAAAAACAAGTTTATGACAACATTTTGCCATCCGCAAACCCTCTGGCCCTGCAGCGCTGGTCTGGGGCCAAGCCACAAGATTTCTGACGTACAGCATGAAGCTGTCTCTCGTTTCTCCCCCCATGTTACTCATCACCCACTCTGTCTCTGTGATTTGTGGAATCAGGGAACAGACAGCTCCACCTGAGGGCACCCACCTGTGGCATATCAACCTTGAGGGGAGGGGCTACCTAACTATGATGAGTCAGGCATGACTGGTGTGGCCAGTGTCAGGTTGAGACATCTGTTTGTTTTGCTGGTTGCATCATTTGCAAATTTGAAGACACTTGTGTGGGTACATCTGAGTGAATGTCTAGGTAAAATATCTAGGACACTTTTTAGAGTCATGAAGCAGCTTTTGACCCCATTTTCTGTCTCTTTAATACTGCTGTTGTGTTCAAGTGTGGAAAATGCAACAGGGGAAAACCAGAGAAAAGTTCCCTGTGCTCAGTGTGGAAAGGTTTGCATTTTGTTGATCTTTACATGACCAAAAGGTAAACAGCTTCCCACAGGGCAGAGGGGTGGGGGTTGGGGGCTATTTTTTAATTATTGAATATCAGTTAATATGTTGCTCCACTGCAAATGTTTTAATTGCCTTTACTTTGTGACAAATAAAGCCAGTGAGCCACACCACACGTTCTGCGCACCACGAATGACAGGCACACATAGAGGGCTGCTAAAGAGACAGACAAAGGCAGTAAAAGCTTTATTGATTTTTTGAATGTCAACCAGTCCACCAATGCAGTGGGGCTCTTGATGGCCAGTCCGACTGTGACAAAAGGTCCATTGTCAATGTGTTTGTGAGTGAGGGAGAGAGAGAGAGTGCGAGACCGAGGCAAAGAGGGTCTGAGCAAATCAATGCGCAGCTGTACAATGAAATAATTAAAAAAAAAATAGAAAATCAATATTTGGTGGTCAATGTTGATATCGTGGCAGGTCGCCACACACAAATCAATGAATGGGAAATGTAGATATAATCCTCTACAGACTCCACAGAAACCTCTTGTTTGTGTGTGTTTTTTCCAGTCATAAACACATTCAGTAGCTTCATCAGGGAAGGATTTGGCCCTCAAGTGTTATCTTCACATCTTCACATCTCCCTTTACTCCTTGGTTTCAATGTAGAACTCTCACAATGCCTAAAAAATTTATAAAGTTTAGGGGAAACTTTTTATGTGCAGTGGGAAGAGACTGTTGAGATGAAAAAGGCTAATTCAAATTCAAAATCCAAGCAAAGCATCTCTGTAAGGACAGGACTCTTTGTTCTTTTTGTTCACTAAATCCCATGAGATTCTTTTGTGAATGCGTGTACTCCTTAAAATTGATCTTACTGTTTTTTTGGTCCCTTCAGCCAGGCACCAAGGCTACCCAAAGCAGGGGAAACCATCCATGGTCACAAGTTCTTCATCGGCTTTGGAGGAAAAGGGGCCAACCAGTGCGTTCAGGCTGCCAGACTGGGAGCCAAAACCGCTATGGTCTGCAAGGTATGACAGCACAATCAAGTTTTCAACGATACATGGCTGCTTTTGTGTATCAGTTTGTGTGTGATCCCAGCATGAATATATGCGTGTCTGTAGAAAAAAAAGATTCATTGTCCAAACTTTGGCTCATCCACGTCCTACTCAGTACAAATAATCAGCCATCAGCTACCACAGTCCACCAACTAGTTAACAACTCCCCAAAACCTTATAGCTTCATTCACACTTCGGTCATCTCACCACATCAACTCACCATGCCTCATTTTCTCTTGATCAATACCATACTGCATGCATACGCCCACCCACCCTTGCGCGCCTTCAAACAAGCCTATTCCCATACCATACAACCCCAAGTCTCCAATCAGTGAGCTCAGTGTTGCCTTTCAACCTGAGCACTAAAGCACCGAAGCCCCACCTCTGTCAGAACAAAGAGGCCCGATCGATAACAACCCAGTGCGGGAGGAGCTCTCCGGGCATGGGGAGAACCCAAAAATAGACAACCCGGGCTTGTCAAAAACATCGAAGACAGAAGGCCGCTCTTCAAAGAGACTGGGGCCAAGCAGCCAATACCAGCCCATCCCACTATCACAGGCAGCTAGAAGTGCCCGCGTTTTGGCACGTTTTTTGGAAAGCGTGGGTTCGAAGTAGGCGCCTCGGGGCAAGGTGGGGACCCCTTCTACAACCCAAAGTAGCTACAGATGTGGACATCCCAGTGCGGATCAGGGGAAGAGTGGAAGGAGGGGAAGAAAACGAAAGCGAGGTGGGCATGAAGAGGCGTGAAGGCGGGGTTATCTTGTCTTCAAGGCTTGGCGCAGCTGGTCGTGTGTTTGCGCGTGTGCGTCTGTTGACTTTGTGTGTTCGTCTATGCACATTTTCGGCGGCGGCACCATGCCAGTATGCTGGCAGGGCACAGGAAAATCCAACCCAACTGAGATTTGAGTATACCACTTTTCAAAAGTTGCCGCTAACCAAGTCTGACCCTGCTTGACACTCTCTTTGTTGTAATCGTTTTGCCTTCAATCTTTTCTAGGTTGGTAAAGACTTCTTTGGAGACAATTACATCCAGAATTTCAAGGACAGCGGTGTACACACAGGTAAGATGGAGGGTTTTTCTTTTTGCTTTACATGCCAAATTGGTTCCCATTTCCATGGTGGATGGCAGAAAGTTCACATTCAGAGCAAGGCTTTCTTTTTTTAGTCTGTGTTTTGTTGATTCTTTTTAGTTACTCAAGGCTTTTGGATGTACTGGAAAGTTTTTCTATTGTTGCAGCAAATGATTGTTAAACTGTTTGAATCTGTTAAAGATGAAGGTGCTTTTCAGAAGTTGTGCTCAGTGCACATATCAGACTCCAGATGCTTGTGGCCTGTTTCATCATAGCCGAAAAACAGAGACCTGAGCTAAATGCTCACCAAGGAATTAGTAGGGATAACTATTCTAACGTTTAGTTTTTTGTTGTTTTCTGGCTCCGCTGTCAAGACAGGAAGGCAACAGATTTCTTTTTGCAGGAAAGACCAATAATAGATGCTTCTAACCTCTGTTTTTTTACCGTTCATGTTTCTTCTCTATCTCAGATTTTGTAGGCCAGTCTTCTGACGCAGCCACAGGAGCTGCCTCCATCATTGTCAACGATGCAGGTAAATGCTTCTGCTGCTAACCCATACCACACTCTTTGGGATGTAGCAATGCTCTCGTACACCACAAACAAGAGAACATGTGTGTGCTATTAGCATACTCTTTCTGACTACTACACACACACACGCCCACACACACTGTACATGCATGTATTCAGTACTGCCATTGACTCACCACTGCTCAAATGATTGTAATCACCGGACACACACACACAAACACACACACGCACACAAACAACAAACATGAGTGCACCAAACCATGCTGAGTATCCACATGGAGAGCAAATTTCTCTCGTGGAGCAAATATAGTCAGACGTGTGGATCCCCTCTTGGATTTGCATCACTTCACTACCATTTAACCAGTCAGGAAAATTCATCCTCATATGTCAGTGGTTAACAGTTACTTATATTCCATGAAAAAATTTGAGGTGTAACTGACAGTGCTTCATTTTGAAGAATTAAGAAATAATGACCCTTAAAACAATATGCACATGCTGTTTTTCATTGTGTGAAAGGGTCAATTAAATCAAATGTGTTTACCTACAGTATTTACATATTGTAGATATTAGGGTTCATGTGCGTGAAATTGGGTTTATTTCAAACATTTTGAAGGTTATAATTTAATGACAAATTGAGTATATGCTATAAGGATTAATGAGGCATTTTAAGAAGCACCTGACTGCCACAGCTTATTTGCAGCATATTTAAAATTTATTTTGTAATAGAGAACAAATGTTAAAATCTTTTTAATGTCTCTGTATAAATTGTTGGGGAGACTGGGGAAGGTTCAGTTAGAGCACTTCAAATTTCTCTAATCAGGAACAACAAATCACCTGATTCACTTTATACATACTCAGTTAAGTCCTTATTCCACATGTGAGGAAGTAGCACACAGACTATTTTAGAAGGAAAAAACTAATTTTGAGGGAAAGAAGTATTTTCTTTACTTCATTTGTTTTTGTGATAGCATTGCTGCTTTGTAGTTAAACTCTTTAAACTTCATTAATTGTGTGTCTGTGTAGATATTTTTCATGCTAGTTGTCAGTGCTAATGTTTTAGCTGTTAGCCATAAGGTAAGCTAGTTCATGGCTACAAGTCTTGGTTAGTTGTGACAACACTGCACATTCACGGACGGACACACACACACACACACACCAATTATGTTAAAAAGTCATTTAAGTGTTGAATAAAAAGCTTTCAGTATGTTACAACTAACCTGGACTGGTGAATTGTGACATTTCACTCATTGTTTTTGTAGATTTTCTGTTTGTGACGCAGAGATAACACCTACAGCATTTAGGAGCACATTTTGAACACACTGGCTTAAAAGATACGGACAGAAATATCAAAAATGTTACAACAATCTTTGGTCTGTCCTACACATGCTGTATAACACACACAAATTTGACTATACAATAAGTCACCACAGTTTCTTACATTACAAAGCCTCAATTTAAATCTAATTATGGACTTAAGAGTTCCCATGAGTCTCACAGTGATCACACGGTGGCTGCATTTTTTACACGTCTCTTGTGGCGTCCACTGGCAGGTGAGAACGCCATTGTGATCGTGGCCGGTGCCAACATGCTGCTGGGCAGTGAGGAGCTGCAGGAAGCTCTTCCGGCCATCAGTCATGCAAAAGTGCTGGTGTGCCAGCTGGAGATCAGTTCGCAGACATCCTTGCAGGCACTGCGCATGGCTCAGGGGAACAAAGGTCAGTGAGTGTCTGTATGTGATGGTGTGTCCATTGTGCATGTGCAGGTCCTTCTGGAGCCTTAAAGTTTTTTGTTTGTTTGTTTTTTAAGTAAAAATGATAAAACTTTGAAAAAGAATTATAATGCTGCTACACAGAGCAGTTGGTTACATTTGCATCTCATTAACTGTGTTTATTTCTACCACCTGTGGTCTCTAAATACTCAATCAGTCTGTTGTTTGACCATAGAAATTTCTGATATTTTCCTACATATATAGTAGAAGAGTTAAACTTAGATAAAAAGTCATTTTGGGTGATCAACTGACCATAACTGAAATATACTGTATCATAAAATATACTGTAGTTTTCTGTTAGTTTGTCAAACTATTTGAGAGTGAAGCAGATTAAAATCATGTTTTGACTTTTCGTGGTGGAGGTGCTCCTCTGTTTACATTTGAAACACATTCCACCTTTAAGTGGTACTCAAAGTAAAATCTTTCTTTAGAAACACTTATCCCATGAGGGCTTGAAAGGTGGATATAAGAAGTTTGTTCCATTAGTGAGAACAGGCGCTGTGGTCAGTGTGGATTCAATGGATCCTAATAATGATGGAGGAAGAAAATGTGTCCAAAAAAGTATCAGAATATCCATAGAAACTTTTCAAACCACTTCTGCAATAAAACCCACTTCTCTGTTGGCCATCTGTGTGCTCAGTATGTTCCAAACCTTCATAGTTTTGCCAAAATATGATTATATACACTGCTTCTCCCTTAATCCTCACGCACGACCCTGTTGAGCCCACTCCTCTTTGGCCAGGGAAGCTGCTTTGTCTGAGCTCTTGACACATGCCCTTTTTGTGAGAACAGCTGAACGTACATGTCTGGATAGGAGTTTGTTTCGGATTTATTGTCACGCATTTAGTGATGTGACAGAACATCTGATCAGTTAGTAATAACTAGCACAAGAAGGAGGCAAGTACACAGGCTAAGCTATGGTGCAGCAGTTCTGACCAAAGTGTCAAGCAAGATAGCGGAGATTTATTTAGCTCTACTTTTGGGAAAATTGGAATTGATTTTTACTTTGGAAAAGTACTAGTATCTTCCATGTGGTGTGAATTCGAGCCGACTGCAGTTACTGTTTTCTGCGAGGGAGCAAATTCTAACATTTTACAGCCATCTTTTAAGCCTACATGAGCTGAGTGAATGCAGTTCCAGCCAGCATTAAAACATCTAAAGTAAAAAGTTCAATGCTTAACCAATAAAATGCACTATTGCTGAGTTCATCATTTTGCTGCTACAGCCTCACTTGGTCTGGTATGACCAGGAGCTTATGGCTAATTTGGGAAACCTAAGTATATGTTGCTGGATAACTGACGATACTGAACAAGTTTATTGACTTTGTGAGTCCTCTCCACTTGTGCTACTTTTAAACCATGTTTTCTAATGCTGCAAATAAACAATGGTGTGATCCAGTTTGTTCCAGCCTTCATTGTGATTTTAGAGCAACTGAGTTAAGTAGTTGCCACTTGTGGCTGCAATGATTGCTGTTCAGGAGACTGTACATAGATTCACTTTGAAGGAGCTTTTTTTAAGTTTTGCTATTGCTACACAGCTAGAATTAGCATTAACACCAGGGTTAACTCTTATAATGTCTTTTCTTCTACTGAAGCTAGCATGCTAACCAGCTAGCCAGAGCCCGTCTCAGCACTTTCCAATCTCGCCCTGAAGCCGCAATGCTGCTCAGAGGGCGTATTATAACCTCTTGTCTTGAAAGTGCAACAATGTCCAAAGCTCTTGCCAAGTGACAGTCACCACGACCTGCTCCTGGCAAGAAACCACCTTTGGCGGCAGAGAAAACTTACAAATATCAACTTGATATGTGGTTTCATGAAACTTGCACATACCTCAAGATTACTGAACTTTTATTTAATTATTGATTTATCGATCTGTCATTTTTAAAGTCTGACAAAGCCATTTTTTAGGAAAGAAAAATACAGTAGAGAAGATGAGAAGATCCCCTCGAAATCAGTCATGTGACTGTTTCTGTTTGAAAACCACATTTACTCTTTGCTGCACTGTTTAGAGAGAAGCTTCTCACTGACTCATATCCCTTCATCAAGTTAAGAGTGAGAAGTGGAAGAGTGAAATATTTTCACGAGTAGTTGTTGTGTCCCTACTGCTCATATTCAAGCACCATGTCCGTACACATTTCCAAAGGCCAACAGGATCCTTGTATTCCTGCATAAACTAAGTCCTATTTTAGACCACCACCCTCCCTCTGTCCCTTCCTTCTATCCACCTTTTTTTTGATAACCAGGTTACTGAGATAATCATCTTTAACAGCATCCTATTATTAGAAGCCTTCCACGTCATTCGAGACGTCTGGGGAGCCTCTCGCCCCTGTCATCAGGCCCTGTCGCTGGTAAACGCTCGCTGCAGGCCGCCAGAACGAAAGAGTCGCAGCCATAACTGTGTTGCAGATGGGATACCCAGATGGCCTCGCCGAGCGCCACCCTCTTTACCCAACCCCCCCCCACCCACTGTGTTGATCGTACCACGGGATTAGGCTTGGCATGTGGCACCAGGAGAGAGGCAAGGCGAGTGAAGACGCTTGGCAATGATGCCACCTCAACATTGCTGCACCAGAGCATTGCGTAAACGCAGTTCTCTGGAGAGAATGAGTGTTAATGGGTTTGGCGGCGAGGATTTAATGACGCGGGGGTGAAGCGCCGCTCAAATTACGCAAATGTCACCATCAAGCCACACGTACTGTGGATGCCAGCTCTCAGAAACACTTGTCAAGATAACCTATCAAGAAGAGTTTATTCTTCTTGCATGTAATTATTAGAGAAGAAAACATACACTACCAGTCAACTGTTCCAGCTGTTATTTAAATTTATATAATTTAATGTCTCAACAAATAAAAAACTGAAGAATTTAGAAACAAAGAATCATTGGATCTTCTTATCGAACTAAATTAAATCAACATTTTTTGACTTATTCAGCACCTGAACTGACGCACACTGAACACACACTTTCGACGAAACGAATGTTGCCTTACTTTCACCTTCTGTTCAGTTCATCACAAAACAGCTCCATATGGTTTAAGTTAGGCGACTGTGCTGCTCATCATCATGTGAAGCCACCGTCTGGTTCTGTTCTTCTAATGTTTTGGGTCATTGTCTTGCTGTAGGATGAAGATCTGATCAACCAGTCTCCCTTCCTTAGCAACCTTTTTTTCCTCACCATTCTGACTGAAGTATAAAGCACTACTTCCTGCAGTACCGTGTTGTCCTAATAATTCATCAGAGGGTTTAATAACAGTTTGTTCCAACACTGCCTTTGAACAGACGGAGGGTTTGTAAGTCATCAACTAAAGTCAGGGCCGCTGTATAAATTGTCTGTATGAACTTTCAAGGCATCATTTACTTCTGCTGCAAGAAAACTGGAGGTTAACCAGTTTCTTTATATCTAAAAGGCCTCTTTTCTATAAAATTAATGAGTTCCAGCCAGCATTAAAACAGTCCAGTTTACTGCTTACCTTTATACCTTTTAAAGGTCCATATTTTTCCTGTGTTTTTTTTAAGTAAAGAAGATATATTTGTGGTTTTAAGAACCAAAAACCATCTCACTATAGTTTTAAATCTTCTCTCTCCGGCTTCTCTCTGGAGCTCTAGTAACAACAGGTAGAACAGTGACTGTTTTCTGAGTGATCGAATAAAGATATAACAGATTTCAGGTAAGCACTCAACCAAATGGTTGGATGGCAGGTACAGGTGGGCGGGGCTTTGGGCACGGCTGAGGGCAGTGACTGCTTTGTTGTGACATCAGAAAGTTACAGAAGTCCTGACGGCTCGTTTTCTCTCTCAGTTTTTGAATTATGACTGTGTGCATTTCTCTGTGGACTGAGAACTTTGATACTTTCACAGTATTAATATAGAACCTAGACCTGATCTATAATCAAACAACACATGGACATCTTCCTTTATACAATATGGGACCTTTAAGGTTATACAATGGATTTGAGCTGTTTACTTCCAATAAGAACTGGAAAAATTGGGGTGCAATTTATTGCCATATACCATTTAATATAGGGAAGTTAATGGAATTAAATGAATTCTAAGGAAATGATAGACGGGTTTAGCGTCACTCTTTCTTCCTTCCTCTGTCTTCACCCCGTCTTCTTCCCCCTCCTCCTTGTCTGAGCAAGAAGCTTTTATATTTCTCTCCAGATGCAATTAGAGCCTCTTAAAGCCCTTTCACATACTCACTGATGACTCATTTCTTTTATGTGTGTTTGTGTGTGCATGTAAGCATGTGTGAGTGATCTCTGTCTTCATTCCGTTTTCCCTCTGCCATTGTTTTCTATCCACCTTTCCTCCTGAATCAAACCACAGCAACAAACTTCTGTATTTTTCTACTTTCCGGACTCTTCTGGCTGCAAACGTGCGACCAGACTTTGAACCTCTGAGTAAAAAAATCCCAGAGTCATGACACACACACACGCATGCACGATCAGCCAGACATGACTCAGTATGCACACATCCCAGTATTACCACATCTGTCCCAGCAGCTGAGCGTGTGTATTTGTGTATGTGCTGTGGTTTCAGTAACACCTGGAGAGCAAAACAGAGCAACCTGACACCACACGCTGGTTAATGTGACATCTACATCAGCAGATCCTTGTGTATCAGGGATTTCACACAAGCTGCTCTTGTGTGCATATTGATGAGCTTCCATCCTCAGCAGTCTTATTGCATGTATACTTCATGAGCACTGGGTCTATCCAGTTGACATCAGCCGTTAAGTTATACGCTTGACAAATACACTGCTGTCACACCACAGATGGCAGCTAATGGAACAGATAGTGAAAGTCAACATCAGACTTCCAACCAGTTCTGTCCATGGCTACAAATAATAATATGATTATTGACAATAATCTGAGCATGAGTAAGTCTTTTACATGACTCAATGATACTGTATTTATCCTTTTTACATGACGTACATTAGTGCGTTTCGACTGATGGCTGTCTGTAAATGCCAGTGAATTACTCCACATATGTTTTGTGAATTATTTGAATCAGCACAGGGTTTACCTGTGTCCAGTTGTTGTGCTTGTTTGCCGCCACATTTGATGTTCATGTGTGCTGCTGAAGAATGTGACAAGGGAGAGGAGGAAAGACTGCTGAATGCTTTTCCTCTGAGCCGAAGAGAGTTGCAAAAGTGAGTGGTAGGAATATGTGTTAAAGATCCCATATTATATAAAGCAATATTTCCATGTGTTTGATAATAAAGCAGGTCTGGGTTATATATAAATACTTTGAAAGTATCAAAGCGCTCAGTCCACAGAGAAATGCACACAGCCTGTATTCAGAAACTGAGCCTTAAAACCAGCTGTCAGGACTTCTGTAACTTTATGATGTCACAACAAAGCAGTCACCGCTTTCAGCCATGCCCTCAAGCCCCGCCCACCTTGACCCAGAGGCTCCTCTCTTCTGATTGGCTCACCGACCTGTTGTTACTAGAGCTCCAGAGAGAAGCCTGAGAGAGGAGATGAGATGTTTTTTGGTTCTTAAAATCACAAATAAATATTCTTATGGATCAACACTTCAATACATCAACACAGGTGAAGAGGAAAATATGGAGCTTTAAATTTGTATTGAAGTGAGATGAAAGATGTTATTTATACAATATAATGTTATATAATGCAAGGCAGAACAAAACAGGTGCAGAAAAAAATCAGTCTTTGTTTAGTTGGGTATATTAATGGTTTAAACCTCTGACATGTTTTGACCTCTTCATCAGGGCAGAGATAGTAGAAGCATAATAATTACACTATAGTACAACAGATGTTTCTTCATTTTTTCATTCAGACTCACTGAAAAACTAAGGCATCAAATCTGAAAATCCAATAAATGCTTTTAATGTACCTCCTCAATTAAACATGACTTAAAGCCGTAATAAAATTTAAATGAGTGCGTTATATAAAAATTCACCCCCTGTACAGTTGTCATGAAGGAGGAAATTAGCTATAAAGACCAAAACTGTTTTTTGGACCAGGCTGTAAACACATTTATTTCTGCTGTAAAGTTGGACATTTTAACATTTAGCAGTTTGGGAACCAGCCTCAAGTGGCCGTCCTAGGAACTGCAATTTTTGGTACTGGCTTCATTTTTCAGATTCCTGCTTGGTTTGGAGTTGAATGTCACAGACAGAGTAACAAAAAAAACTAGAATAATGCCAGACTTGTTCTTTAAGGATCCCTGAACTCACTGAACTCACTGCACATGAAACTGAGTGAGCACTCTGTTTGTGTTTGAGCACAATAGCAAGTATGCTATTAAACACATGATATTAATATCTTAATTTTACACTGTGACCCTGAGCAACTTATCATCTGCTTGATGAGCAACACAGGAACATGTGTCCCTTACTTGTTGTTGGTAAAGTTTCATCATCCTATCAACCATTGCAAAAGGAAGAAGAAGAATAAGGCATTTGAAACAGCATTTCTAGTGAAAGATGAGATGATGAGGAGGCTAAAGAGAGGCGAAGGGGAAGACAGAGAAGCTTCCTTTTATGAAAAACTGAGGCGTCACATTTCAGAGATGTCGCACTTGTCTTGGAAACGAAAAACGCTAAGCAAATCAGTTAACACAGAAAGAGAGAGGCAAGAGGAGTTGGAAAGAACCCAGTGTCACTTTTTCATGACATGGCCTTGGCTCATGTGAGTATACATATAGTACAGTATGAGTGTGTGTGTTAAAAACAGAGAGAGAGACATTATTTCCACTTTTACTCGCGAGCAGCCCAGTATCCACCTCAAAGCGCCAGGTGGCCAAAGCCCTGCACAAACCCACGCAGCTGCTCTCTTATGTGCCCACGCAAACACACACACACACACACACACACACACACACAGCAACTAGGCACACACTTTTTGCACAACAGACTTTGATGTCACCAACGCTGAACATATATTTCACTCACACACACACACACACACACACACACTTTCATGAGGCTTTATTTTGTACACAGATATCAGAATTAATCGCTTCGTCAAGCTGGGCTTATCCTCACACATACACAGAAATCATGGTATTAGATGCATTAATGCTCCATGCTCATGAATATGCATAAGACAGTGATGTGCAACACGTACAGAGGATTACTTATGACAAACACTCTTGCTCTCTCTCTCTCACTCTCTCCCTCTCTCGCACTCCTTAGAAAGGGTCACAACTCATCTCACCCACACACTGACACACATATATGGGGTTATGTGCCTCATGTTTTATCATCTCCACACACACACACACACACACACACACACACAATTCTGGAACTGAGGGGTTACAGTGTACCACAGAAAGCTACAGGATGTGAGGATGTTTCCAGCCGTTTTTTTTTTTTTTTTCCTGTAGTGTTGTTTTCCAGGGAGTGCTAATTTAATCGTTTAAAAGGTGTCTTTTTATAGCAGCTTATCCACTTGAGCTTTGCCTGCGAGAGCAATCCCCAGTCGTAGCCCACTAGCCTTTGTTCCCGTCGCAAGTTTAATTAAGGTAATTCCAGACCTTGACAGTGAAGCTTAGCAAATGGAAAAGAAACACCACACAATTGCCACTGAGGGACGTTGTCAAAAATGCATCACTTTAAAAGCAAAACTGACAGCTGTTAACTGGGTTCATCATTGAGAACAGGTCTATCTGTTGAGCTCTTGTTAATGACTGCATGTGGTACCGAGTGCCTTGTAGATTATGATGATGATGATGATGATGATGATATGATAAAACTGTGGTCAATAAAATGGTTTTGTTGTTGCAGTAAAGACGATATTCAACCCGGCACCGGCCATCCCTGACTTGGATCCAGATTTCTACAGAGCCTCTGATGTGTTTTGCTGTAATGAGTCTGAGGTGATGAATCACACACACACACACACACACAAACACACACACACACACACACACACACACAAACACACACACTCACACGCAGCTCACAGTGTTTATCACAGCAGCATTCATGCGTCCTCACACAATACCTCTGCCTTTCTCACACATGCACACGCTCACATTTACAAGGAAGCAACGAGGAAACTGAAACCAGTCCTGCACAGCCAAATTGCAGGTATATCATTGACTAAACAGTCTCTTCTTATGCACACATATGCAGTTTACAGTGACAACAGTGGCAGATTTTACCATCAAAGAGCTCAGTAATTTTTTGAAACAATGAATTCTGAGTTAGTTTGTTTTTTGCACAGAGGTGCACAAAAGCAGGCTTCTCATTTTTAGCCAGCGAGCGTTGATTTTGCTTATATGACAATGTTTGCTAGCAGATTTTGAGCTAATTAAGCTAACATTAGCTCCATGAGTTGCTTGAAAAAGCTCCATATGTGATGCTGCAAGTTTCAGGCAAAAAGTCGGCATCGTCACCGGGTGATGATCCATGTAAAAGACATGGAACAGCATTGTTCTTTTATTTCAGTGTGAAGCTAGCTAGTCCTAGTATAATGTGAAGGAAAACTCTACGGTCAGACTGTTATTTCATCCCAACATAACCCTGCGTATCTTCCTTGTTTGTATTTTCAGACAAATTCACTTAGAGAAAAGAGTTTTTAGGGTGAAGACTAAACCATAAGTTTGGTAAAAGTAAAGCTGTGTGATGTAACTCTGGCTCAGGTTGTAGGTGTAATCTTTCCAAATCCAGTAAAGAGCAGTACAGACCCGATAGGTCAAATAACCCGTTTGTTAAAATCAACAGATGCTGCATTTAAAAACGTGTCCAATCACCACTCAGTAACACTGGGAGACTTGTTGTGCAGCTTGGAGTCAGACACAGGTAGAAATATTTCTTCTCTTCTGTGAAAGGAAAAGATCAGAGGTTTGAGATGTTGTGAGCGCCCACACATATACACACCTTTTCACAGCCAGTCAACTCTACCTTCTGGGTCATGACCCCCACCGGCACATCAATAATCCCACTGTAGCCTTTAGCCGCACATGTAAACTCTCTGGTATGAAGAGGGGAGTAAGTATCTCTCCACCCTTTTACAGTAAAAACTGGTGTCATGGCACCTTGCGTCTTGTCTGTCAAGTGACGAAAGATGAGCGACGGAGGGGCAGGAATAGATGGGAATCGTAGTAAAAACAACAGGGCAGATGTGCTCTGTGGCTGAGTCAGCCGCCCCCTCGGGGATAAAGTGGATGCCTGGGAGCCTCTATTTGATGTGGTGGTGCAGGGCGGAGAGGAGCT
This sequence comes from Seriola lalandi dorsalis, assembly GCF_002814215.2. Taxonomy (NCBI): domain Eukaryota; kingdom Metazoa; phylum Chordata; class Actinopteri; order Carangiformes; family Carangidae; genus Seriola; species Seriola lalandi. The sequence continues at coordinate 1,091,831 of NW_019524905.1, read as the reverse complement.
GTAGCCAGGTGTGGGGACATGAAAGGGAGAGTTGACGAAAGCGCAACATGTCTTTTCTTCTTTCCTTTTTTTTTTTTAAACAGTGTCAGGTCATGGAGGTATAGTCATGTTATACATTATGCAGCATTCACATGTGGAAAGAGCACTAAAATATCCCACAGGTATCCCAAAGGTATTGGTACTCTGATTGAAATTTGAAGTAGAAGTAAAATTAGAAATAGATAATAAATCTGCTTTACGTACAGTATTGTAAATACAATGCACTGAAAGGGAGTTAACAGGCATTTTTTGATTTAGTGCAGTTAAATTCATTCTGGATCTCTCCATTATTAATCAAGAGTCACTGCTTCATTAAAAAAACAAAGAACCTTTATTACCATGGCTGCATTATTAAAAACACTGTAAATCATTTTAAGCTTGTTCAACCTAGAAACCTAAGTTCCCCGGCCGCCTTAAAAATGTGAGTTGACGGAACCTAGTTGCAACACCATTTTCCGAGTTTTAAAAATGCAAAATGAATCACTGAGTTGAGTTCACTGAACTTGAGAAAAGAAGTTCAAAAACATGAGATGTTAATTTGAATAGACTGTTTTGTAACACAGACGGTCAGTATTGTATTGACGGAACAGTCCGTGCTTCATTTGACATGAAGAACCTAAAGCTTTTGTACCAGAGTCAGTGCAAAGACAACATGTGAGGCGGCTCCCAGTGACTCAGTGTACCAGGGTAGGGACTGAATTCAAGTATAACCTTCATTGGTTAGACTTGTTTTCATTGTTCTGGAAAAGAAAGAAAGTTGACATCGCGTCTGTTTTCTTTCTACCTGTATGGATTTGACCTAATCTTAAAAAAAAAAAAGAAACATGAAAATGATGATGATGTGATTTTTGTTGGGTCTGTACCAAACAAACATGTGTCCTTAAATCTGGAGAGGATGATTTGTAGATCGAGACCACAATGTGATTCAGTAATATCTCGATTAATTGTTCAGCCCTTTATGCATTTTGGAAATGATTTAACTACCATTCATGTCACATAAGAAAAATTACATCATTCTGCGCACTTTCATACTCAATTTATGATTCAATGCTAATAAAGACCTGGTAACATTTGTCATTAGTAAATGCATGCAAAGACAATATAGCAACGTAAAAGCCTTTGGTCAAGACATAGTAACTTTTCAACCTAATATGAACTGTTTTATGTGAATTAAATTTTAGGTCTACACATATTTTATTGTGCATTATCAACCGTATTTATTCTTATTTATTCTATTTATTGACTATTGCACTTGACTTTGTTTGTCTTGTGTTTTTAGAGTGGAACGTTATTTTGTTTTTATGTATGTAAATGCCTAGAAGTGACCAGTAAAGAAAATCTAATCTAAATAATTAGAAAAAGCCTCAAAAAGTACCAATACAAAATAATGTTTCTCATTTACAGGAGAAAGCTTTACAGTTGACTGTCAGTGACATGAACAACTGGAAATTCAGATCTAAACACTGTGCAAAGCAAATACGAAAATGCTCGGTCAAAAATATAAATATGCAAAATAATTATATACATTCCGAACACACCCAGCATGCCAACGGCTTTATGCTTTAAAAAATAAGTGTGTGTGTGAGATATGCACACACACACACACACACACACACACACACACACACACACAGACAGCAAGAGACACATAATTCAACTTTCTCATATTCTTGTACACAGAGGGAGGTAGATTGATTCCCTGCCCTGGTGTGAAGCTGATGACTAACAAAACAGCTCTTTTTCTCTTTTGGCATCCGACAGCTCCGGGGTGGCTGCGGGCTCTTAAAGCACGGAGGATACACTCTGCGGTTTATTTTTGAACTGTCCAAGGTCATTGTTCGCCTTGACAGATCGCAAAAGCAAGGGTGGGGTCACAACCTCAGACCCCTATTCAGCACTGGTGTCAGTCGTATCTTGACCTTCTCATGTGCGGTTATAGCTGGCACACATTCTGTACAGGTGTGTGTGTTTGTGTGTGGTCTCACTGTAACATGCTCGGGCTGAGGGGTGAGGGAGGGTGATAGGGGGGCTTAAGGATGACAAAGTGCAGGTACTCTTTGATCCTCTGCCCACATACTAAGCTGAAGTGCTTTATAGTGAGGGGAATTATCTTTGATGTCGACCTCAGGACCTCACCAGCCAAAATGGATCCACATTTTGTCATCCACTGGTCTGAAAGGGTCTCACACAACTTTAATAGGAGCATGACAGCAGCAACAAGAAACGTGGTGCCACTTTTTATGCTTGTATGTTTATGTCATTGTCAGTATCTATAGAGCAGGCTTATTTTGTATCTGTAATTATGGCAGGAAATTAAAGGGAAAGTTCAAAATAGAAGTCACAGTATGTTTCATTTGTTTTTAGTTGATTAGGGAAAACATAAGAGATAACTTTGATTTCCATTCGTCCCATTACAGCATTGTTTTTATGACTTCAGTATTATCTAGTTTTATTAGTGCAATACAGTGATGAAATATTTATGATGAACAAAACTATGAAGACAAATTAATATAGAAAAACACAAGTGTACATTCAGTGACCATGTCTGTTAACAATAAGAGACAAGGGACAAACAAAATGTTCTACCACATATTGAGTATTGAGTTTGTGGAGGGTTGTGTCTGTCAATACATGCGGAGGTCTGTAAGCGCTGAGAAGAGGGAGAGTTAGAGTAAAAATATAAATGGTCAGATAGGAAAAATAATACTATATTATACATGATACATTTTTTTTTTTTTTTTTTCAAACAATTAGTTTGACTGAATATTCAGAACATTTCATTTTGCAGTTCTCTTAACACAAACTGCTGTACTCCAGACTTTGGCCTTCAAAATCTCACAGAGCACATACAATGAAAATGAAAAGAAAATAGATAATATTTCATCCGGTCACTTTATCGGAGCATCACAACCAGTTTATACTTTATTAAAAAAATGTAATAATTGTTGCATTTTAAGATAAAATCTTGCTTTATTTAGTAACTAATTCTCATCAAAAATATGCTGTGCTCATTCCCTCATGATTACACAACAAAGCCAATATGTATCAAATATAACAAAGTCAGTATTTGAAATGATATAGTGTAAATGATTTTTCATTTTATTCATAAGGCTCAATATTACAGTAAGTAATGAAGTTAGATTCATGCAGGACAGAAAGATGATAGTCAGTGTATTTAACTGCATCAGTTTGTCTTTACACCAATTTACACCAGACACACAATACAGTATAACATTTTGACAATAATCAAAAGGAAAGAAATAATGCTGCATTTTCCTTTTTTTCCTCTTTCGCCTATTTAATATGCAGGTGGTGAAGTAGCTAGAAATGTGTTATGTTGTGATGCTGCTCACCAGAGAAATGTTGTTTAAATGAGGACAAGTACTTGTTAACACTAGTTGCATTATTTCTATGTGAAATTAATTCAGTGGTTCTTGGTGAAAACATAGACACTTGTGCAAATATAAGATGTCTATGAGTGTTTTGTACTTTGTATGTACAGAAAGCATTTTGTGCTTAATGGTAAAATGCAGCAGTTTGGTTTAGCAGTTTAGTACACTGAAACTGAATTGAGTAAAATACAAAAATAAAATTTTAAAACTAATAAGCTCATAACAATTAACAGCAAGTAATATAATAAAAACTGATGTGAATAGTAAAAATATTTAGACACAAATATAAAAACTGTATGTAATACTATTTAATGTCATAAAGATTTCCGTCACTATTCTCTTGAAAATAAACAACTCCAGAAAATAATATCGTGTGGATCTTTATGAGGGCTGCCAGTTACTCTGGAGAGACCGGCTGTGGTTCTTAGTTTCCTTGAAGTTCTTCAAACCTCAGCTGTAGAGTCCTGCTTTGTCACCGTTTAGTCATTCTGGAGCCAGATGAAGCAGCGCAGTCAGAGGATCTACTCTTTTGAAAATGTTTGGCCCGCAGACTGCTCACACATCCACAAATCCTTCACCGACTTAACGTGTTTTATGAGTCTGTCTGACCACTGTCAGTTGACTCATGCCAGAACTGCTAATACAAAACAGTGAAGGATAGCAGGTAAGCAATGGACTTGTAATAGGCTACTAATTAGGGGTCGTTAGACTATAAATGGTTGTACTGGACCGTGTACAACAAACTATTAGTTTTGATTTTTTTAAAAATTTAAAACTGAAGCCATTGCTTTGATATCTTGTGTGTTTCACACAGCCCTTAGAACTGGGTTTTTGCCTTGGGGAATTCCCATAATGCAGTTCTTTATTTATCCACCCATTATCCCACACCAGTGTTGGTTTTGCTCTATCTTTAATTTTAATTCTAACCTCTGATTAACGTGGCTCCCTGACCCAGGAACGAGAAAAAAAAAAACCCTGGTTTAGAAGAAAATGTCAAAGAAATAGTGTGCCATTATCATCTTATGCTAAATGAGATAAATGTTTAAATGGAGAGTGTGTTGTGTATATGATTATACATTATGTTCCCAATGACTTAAACCCCTGCACTTCTCCATACAGGCTGAGCTGCTGACTGGTTCCTCCGTAGCTAATGTGGAGGAAGCACATTGGGCCAGTCAGGAGCTGCTGAAGCGAGGCTGTGGGTCGGTCATCATCACTTTGGGACCTCAAGGATGTGTGGTGCTCAAGGCACAGGAGCTGACCCTAAAACATGTTCCTGCCCCTCCTGTCACAGCAGTGGACACCACGGTAAGAATGTCACAAATACTGTATATGTATTTATATAATCTCATATTTATATTATATTAAATTATATTTTATATTTTTCAGTGATGTTTTGTTTCATGTTAGTTCATAAAATATCAGAAAGCAATGGGAAAAAAAACAAGAAAAAAAACCCTGAGGCGTCCCAGTAACTAACCTGGTAGAGCGTGTACCATGTGCTAATGCTGAGTCCTTACCGCAGCGGCACACGTTCGAGTCCAGCCCAGGCCCTTTGCTGCATGTCGTTCTCTCTCTCTCTCTTCCCCGACTTTCCTGTCAATCTCCACTGTCGCTATGAATATAAAGCAGAAATGGCGAAAAAAAAAAAATCAAAAAAAGATCACAATCTCCAAAAGCCCAAGGTGATGTCTTTGTCTTTTGTTTGTTTTGGTCCAGACAAATATCTCAACAACTACCAGATGGATTGTTATTAAATGATGTACAGACATCTATAGTAGGTTAAATCATACTGACTCTGATGTTCCCCAGACATTTCATTAGTTTGGCATTTGTTTTTTGTTTTTTTTGTGTAATGTCTAGACAGCTATTGTGTAAAACCTGGGTCACACTTTCATGTTCACCTCACCTAGTGATGAATCACTATCACTTTGGTGAGCCGTTAACTTTTCATCTACAGCCATCCTAGGGTCAAATTTTTAATCAGGTCAAATATTTTGGCTTAAAGCTGAAATAATAAGTCAATGAGTTGATCAACAGAAATATCCAAATATTTTGATCAACTATTAATCATTTAAGTCCAATAGTAAGTAAAAATGCCACACAGTCCCACTGCAGTGGAGAATAATAACAGCACCACCAGCCTCAGCTCTACTTTGTGTTTATTTCTAAATAGCAGATGTTATTGATTTTAATGTCAGCATGTTTGTCATTGTCAATGTGAGCATGTTAGCATGTTAGCATGGTGACCTTGGCATTTACCTTTAGACTCTCAGACTTTCTTTCATTATCAGTTAATTTCTTAACAAATTTTTTAATTATTTGATTAATTATTTAGTCTTTAGAATGTCAGAAAAAAGATATATTCAGCCTCTATTCATATTATTATAATATAAAAGAGAAAATCAGCAAATTGTCAAATATGGAACCTGAGAATGCAGGGGATAAGTAACTTCCTTTACTATTTTTTTTTTATTATTGCTTTGCACTGCTTTTTATGATTTAGTATTTAATGTCATATCTTCAAGTGGTAATGATATGTCTTATAGGTTCCATATTATATAAAGGAAGTTGTCCATGTGTTGTTTGATTATAAAGCAGGTCTAGGTTCTATATTAATACTGTGAAAGTATCAAAGCCTCAGTCCACAGAGAAATGCACACAGCCTGTATTCAGAGACTGAGCCTTAAAACCAGCCGTCAGGACTTCTGTAACTTTGTGATGTCACAACACAGCAGTCACCGCCCTCAGCCATGCCTCACACCCAGCCCATACGGACCCGCCATCCAACTTTGCAGGACTAGGTTGTTGAGTGTTTTACCTGAAGTCTGCGATATTATTATTCAATCACTCAGAACACAGTCAGCCAATCACAGGAGAGTCTCAGAGGCTCCTCTCTTGTGATTGGCTCACCGACCTGTTGTTACTAGAGCTCCAGAGAGAAGCCTGAGAGAGGAGAAGTAAAACTACATTGAGATGGTTTTTGGTTCTTAAAACCACAAATATATCTTCTAATGGATCAACACTTCAAATAAAATGCAGGGAAAGTGTAAAATGTGGGACCTTCAAAGAAATGCCCTTTCCAGCAATTTTCACAGAAAATCCTTAGATTCGTCTGTTACTACTGTGCCATAATAAAACACTGTCACACATAACTTTTTATCTGCCCATTCATCATTGCACTTCTAGCACTAGTGGGGCTCCAGATATGTCTGTTGCTCAAGTGGAACACTTTAAGAACACTTGGGGATGTGGTGACCACCAGCTGTTTCCCCTCCCTGATTCTAATCTTTAAAGGAGGCCAGCGTCACTTGACTCATTTCACACCCGGCCTCTGTGGCTTGTTTTCGTCACAGGAGCCTCAGCTAGATGTTTGCGTATCCTGTCTCTGCGGGTTTTGTGGGGCCTGTGTTCTACCGACCAAATGCGTCATCACACTGAGGTGTTAATCACCTCTTTGTTAATACCGGGTTCGATTAAACCTTTCTGATTGTTTGTGTAATGGATTCTTTTACTGAATAGTTCCCCTACGGGACTTTTATTGTGCCATAATTTCCAAAAGCCGGTCATCATGCAGTATAGTAAAAACTGGAGTGAAGCAATTACAAGCATGCGGTCTTAGCTTTACATGAAACCCACAGCAGGTATTGTGAAAGTGAGGAGTGTGTGTAATACAGAGAAAAAAGAAGAAGAAGCACTCCTGAGAAACTGCAGCTGAAGTAAACAGCAGCATCTACTTGTTATTATCCAAGGTCACTTTGGCATTTCAAGAACAAAGGGCTCGCTTTCTTAAACGGTGTGTGACCTTCGTCGTGCCCCCGCGTTTCGGAACAGTCAGACATAACTTTGCTTATTCACTGTCTTAACTCTCCCTGCTTCCCAATAGCCCCCAGGAGGACTTACCCACCACCCCTATCCTCCCCCCCTTCCTCTCCCATGACTCACCTCTTGGGTCTGCATCAGTCAGCAGAAAGCTGTGGTCGGGCCTGTTGCATGTCCCCCCGCTTAGACACACACACACACACGCACTCTCACCCCACCCCTCCTGTTCTTTGATGGGCCCATAAATTCTGGAGTGTTTAACTCTTTTGGACATCATAATCCCTCTTCCAGTAAGCCCCTTTCTTTTTTACTGGAGAGAGGAAAAAACAACAGGTTGTTATCAAGATCATTATTCACTTCTCTGAGGCTGTTCTAGTAACTCAAGCCTCTTAGTTATAATCACTCTACCACTTCTTTTATTTCTGCTTTGATTGTGTTGTTTTTCTCTCTCTGTGTAGCAGTAGTGACAGATGTCTTTTTTGAAAGACTGGGTTTTTTTTTTTTTGCTGTTACTCTCCGTTTTCACTGATATCGGACTGTGAGTTGAAGCCGTACATTCGGCTGCGATTTCTTCGATATCAACACAATGAGTCACTTGTGGTTTCTCGCTATTTTAGCTACTGTACAGCTGGGTGCCGCGGATGGCATGACGGGCAACTAATCAGACACAATCCACCTTTTTACCGTTCAGATGCGTTTCTTCACAGATGCAATATTTCTGATTGATTGATCGAGCTGGGTTCATGAATTGCCAACATGGCTGCTAAATCATTTGGCTTCCTCCTGACTGTAACTATTTCATCATCTGCTCCTCCTGCGACTGCCTGAATAACACATTTTACACAGCACAAGCAATTATGGGCTGAGTCAGGGTCGAGAATCTGGATGAATAACAAAGCAAATCCACTCATCTATTGTGGGTCTTCCCCATTCCTCTTGCTGTATCCGTTTGTCTCTCTTTTGTCTTAAATTGAGTGCAGGCTTCCCTCGCTGAGATCAGAGCCTCGGCTGTTTTGTGTGGACAGTTAGATGAGGCTACGGCACACACACACACACACACACACACACACACCCAGTGCCTTCTAGTCCCAGCAGGACTTGGGTGGCCTTGGTTTCCACTGCTCCGGGAGGTCCACTGTGTAGGGCGAGAGGTAGACAGTCCTGTCTAAACCAGACATTACAGCTGTACGGTCAAATTATTCCCAGTCTTGTCCTATGACTGGAGACATGTAAGGACCAATTGCATGATTCCCAAGGTAAGGGAATACCTCCTGAGCACTGCATTCCTCAGCTCTTCAAGCTCTGGGTCAGCATGACACAATGAGAAAACTGCCACATCACCATGTTTTAATGGACTGCACATGCTTCACCAGCTGCTGTTTAGCAACCCAGATGTTAGGCCCAGTCCTCTGCTGGCGCATAATCTTGTTGATCAGTGTTATACACAAAAGGGTGAAAGAGGATTAAGACAAAGCACTGTAGATGGATCAAAGATGTTAGCGCTCTAATTGGTCCAATTAAATGTCTTTTTGATCTCTGAATCCTCCTCCCTCGTTACTTCAGAGGAGTCGTCCCCGGCTGTTTGCAAGTCTTACGGGAAGCTTCCGGACGTGGAAGCCACTGTGACTCATCGCTGCCCCTCAGTTGGTCTCTGCTCTCCCCAGGGTGCCTTTCATTGACAAAGGCTGAAGGCTTCAGGAGATAACTGCACATAGCTCCATCTGTCATTAGCAGGATGGGAGATGCAGGAGGCCTCTGGGTGAGAAATACAGTCACAGTTCTGGACGTTCAAACAGTTCAGCGGGTGCAGGAGACTCTTTAAAGTAGAAGGTATCAAGTGTGGAGCTCTGCATTTTCTATAGGTTTTTGTCTGTCAGTGTTTGGTGCTTAGTGCTCATTGCTGTGGCGTTTCTGCACTGCACTTTACAAAGATCAATTGTCAATCAAAGTGTGTGGGCGCTACTGCTGTCTTTGTCCTTGGATTCTCTGTTGATGGACTTCAGAGTTTCTGTATGCGCTCCTTTGTTTGTCTGTACAGCCATGGCGGTTATTGCTTCTTGTGTTAAGTATTCTGCTCTTCTTGTATTTATTCCTAACACACACACCACTCAAACTGCTGTCAGAAACAATAAAAAAAGGTCACTTCCCTGGAGTTTTGACAGTGAAAGCCTACTGGTTACAAAAGTGTTCCTAACAGCAAATGGACAGATTTCAGTCGCTATGGATTTGTCAGTGTTGTGTTAAATTGACCCAAGTTGTCTCATTCTAACCTATTATATTTTAATCCGTTCCAAGAGGGTTCGATTACGGATGGGATTGGGGGGGGGCCTAACCCTGATAAAGATTTTGAACCCCCAAAAGACGTGAAACAACAGTTTGCCTGTAAGACTCCCCTAAAGTGGACCATACCATTTCTTAACCTTTACGTTAGTTGAACGCCTCGTCTGCTTGCCTCAGAGCCTAGCGTCCTTAAGTCTAAGTTGCCATGTGTTGCGCAGACATTTGTAGGTAAATGTAGCAGTAGCTAACTATCTAGCATGTTTAATACTTTTTACTTTCTTACCGTTAGTTTCTGAATTAGATTGTGTCAACTATCTATGAATGAAAGCTAATGTTAGCTGGTTTCTAACTTTAGCCTTATGTTACAGTTTAGCTAATTAATGTGACATAGTTTCTTATGTTTGCTTTACGTTTTATTTAGCTAACTAATGTTAGCTAGCCCTTTCATTTCCAAAGTTAACTTGATATTACATTGCCCATATAAATTGTCATATATCATCTATTTTAGAGAAAACTGGTGCTCAATCATGAGCAGTGAGACAATTGAGAATTAGTTCTTGTAGAGTTTTTGGCATTAATATAGAGTTTATTATTTAATTTTAATAGTCTTTAGTGTCTGTGGTGGTTTAGTTAGTCTTTTACCTTTTTGATATTGGCTTTTATAATAGAAACCTTCTCTGTTTTCACTCAGGAATTCAGGAGTTTTACCTGGTTGGGTAATTGAACAATATTAAAATACACGTGGAGACTAAGTAATTGTACTAGCAGTGGGGGGAAGTAACCAAGCACATTTACTGTAAGTACCGTAGCTAAGTACAATTTGGTACTTGTACTTTACTTAAGTATTTCCATTTTATGCTACATTATACTTCCACTCCTACATTTAAAAAGTATAGTAAAGTATACTTTTTACTTCACCACATTTATTTGACATCTGTAGTTAAATAAGCAAGATACTGTAAGGACTGTAATACTTCAGTTCACTGAAGCACGCGCCTGCACTGTACTGGGTTCCCTTTTGCCCTGGAGAAAAAGTTGACAACAATGATTGTCATTGTATACTTCACACTCTGGTACCAAATAAGAATGAATTATGCTTTTAGATTGAAGTTAACTAGAGAAGCATATTTTTGGAGGTACTTTATTTCACACAAAACAGAAAAAGTTCATCAGCTCTCTGATCACGTGCTTGTGTTTCAGTGTCACACAGCCAACACATCAAACTGTGGAGAACTTCTGAAACCACACTCTGTTCATTTGGTGAGCTTCTCACAGACACGTCTGCCATCCTAATTTCTAACTTCAGTCTGAGCATCAGCAGAAAACCGGCAGAGGAACACTACGGAGGTCAAGACGTGGCGGACAGAGCCGACCAGCAAGAGCATCACGGCTCATCTGCGGCAAGTGCTTGTGTCACTTGATTGACAGGCCTGTAGATCTAACCTTCACCAAACTGTGTCGAGGGCAGCGGCAGCGGGGCTGAAGGGGGTAGCGCTTGTCAGCCTCATTGAGCTTCATTCACTAGATCCTGTAGCGTCACATGCCAGTCTCAGGGAAGGAGATGTTGTTAGTAAGACAGAGAAAGGTTGGATGGTGGCTCGTACAGTCGAATGACCCATAGATTCAATAGTGAAGTCTCGTGTTGTTAGTTTGCAAGTAGTCCACTTGTTTAGATGTTGTTTCGCTGACCAAAGAAGATGCAGGCTTTCGGGCTCATGTTCTTACTTTTAAGATACTGTCACTTTCATTCAATATTTAAGATACTGTACAGTAAAGCATTAGCATATGCATTGGTCCAATGTAGCAGAGACGCAGGGAAGTTGACAAGTATTGTTACAGTGAATATTAGGAACTCAGACCCTGGTATTTCCTTTGGGCACATTTCCTGAGACTGCAGAAATATAAGCATGTGTGGTTGTGTGATTGTGTGTCATGATTACTGAAAGACAGACACAGCCTGCAGCTTTATCTTCTGGATTCTTTTCATGCTAAAGTCGCAGCTAACACTTAAAGTCTTGATATCCATAAGAAGATATATTTGTGGTTTTAAGAACCATAAAAAATCTTAATATAGTTAAACTTCTCCTCTCTCACGCTTCTCTCTGGAGCTCTGGCAAGAACGGGGCATTTTTTGTCAGTTTATGAGCCTCTCTTCTGATTGGCTGACTGTTTTCTGAGTGATAAGATTGTGATTAAAATGCTCCAGTAATTCATAAAAAATGAGCTTAAGGCACTGGTCTCTAATATCAATATCCTTGGGAAGGATGATATATTTGCTTCCTGACATCCAACAATCCAACATCATAAAAAAAGAATAGATGATTAATTATCTGCAGTTCTTGGTGAGAAATCCCACAAAGAGTGATTTATTTCTCAGGAAAAATTATTTTAAAATCATGGGAACCTTCTACCCTAACTGACGAGGTAACCAATGAACCAATTAAATACCAGTTGATTCTTTTTAATCCGTCACACTGAAGGAGATTTATTTGTGAGGACAGTTGACTTTCAGTATTTTCTAAATGTAAATGCTGCATCATGTTTTTTCCCACCCTCAGCAGTTAATGTTTAATTCTATTTCTAACATGAAATTTATTACATTTTAGCTGTCAACAAGCAAATAATATATTGGCTATTAACAAATTTAGCCCTGTTTTGGCATGTTTCAGCTGTGTCATCTGAACTGGGAGACGGGCCAGGGCCAAACCAGTGGGACTGCTTCACCAAAGCCTTATTCCCAAACGCTGGCTGTATTGTAGCCCAGCCCAACTACCAGACAGGAGACATAAACACGCCACAGCTTTAAACATGGAAATCCACCAGGCCTGTGAAATGTTTCAGCTCTGATCTCACTCTTTCCAGCATCTCTGCAGTCCAGGAGTCACCCCGGTGGTGTGCACTGGGGTGGAGGTGGGGTGGGGTGTATCTATCATCTGGTCGAACAAAGATTGCTTTAAATGATACCAGTTTAGGTGCTTGTTACAAAATCCATGTGTCGCTGTGCCGTGCCTTCCAGATGCCCAGTCCATCGTTGTCCCTGTTTGTCCCTCTGTGTTCCCAGTGCCCTGTTTACCAGAGGGCACGGCCCTCTCTGCCCGAATGGGGTCAGGGTTAGGGTTTTTGTTTTTTGCCTTATGCCACTGAATCATTCTGCACAACCGACAACCTTCACTCTAACAAAAGGGTTACTTTGAGGTTGAAGGGTGGGGGGTGGGGGTGGGGGCTTTACAGAGGTGCTTAGAAGAGAGAGTGCAATGAGCTCTTTTGAGAGCCGAAGTGATGAGTAATGGAGCAGGCTTGTGAGAACCAGTGTTGGGGGGGCCATTTGTGGTTAAACATGAGCGTGTCGCCACATACCATTGTGCCTTTTCCCATCAGCGAACCCCCCCCCCCTCCCCTGGTGTCCCGTCTCGGCCAAACAC